>NC_047667.1:14589662-14707162 GCF_011762505.2 Arvicanthis niloticus | reverse complement strand
TACATGCCAAAATTAAGAAAAAAAGGAAAAAGAAACAGGAATTCACTTTATAGTTGCTTTCTGTTGCTCTCGGAGCATCTTTCGCACCAAGCACGTGTGACTTGGGATGTGGCATCACAGCATATGAATTTAGGGTGAGGATTTAATAAGCGTCACTTTTCTAATTCCAGACTAGAGTCCAATTCTGCTTTGCATCTCTCTTCAAGAAAGAAATGTGGCACACCCATTGGGATTTCTGTCACATGACACAGAGGCTGTAGTTTTGGAGCGACTTAGAGCAAAAAATCAAGCGAGCACCCCCAAAGCTGGAGTGCTGTTGGTCTAGTTAGCATAAGCTGTCAACTTGGCACAGCCTAGACTCACCTCAAAAAGAGTCTTCAGTTGAGTGATTGTTTTTATCAGGTTGGTCTGTGGGCTTGTCCCTGAGTGAATGTCACGATGATTAATGAATGCTAGAGAGCCCAGCCTACTCTGGGTGTCACCATTTCTTGGGTATGTGGTTCTGGTATGTCAAAAGAAGCCAGTGAGTGGACCAGAAGACAAGCCAGCAAGCAGCATCCTCAGTGGGTCTCCTTCAAGCTTCTGCTTGAGTTCCTCTCCTGAATTTCCTTGATGACCCACCATGATTAGGAAGTGTAAATCAAATAAACCATTTCCTCCCCTAAGTTGCTTTTTTGGGGGGGCTAGCACTTTGTCACAGCAGCAGAAAGGAAACTAGAACACTTCTTGAAGACTGGGAAAAGACTGCCCATTATGAGATAACACATGCCTGCCAGCATTGCATCAGCTTGTACCATGGTCTACCGATTCAGGCCAGCAGCTTCTAACCGGAGAGGGGTTGGGTCACAGCTAAAACACAATGCTAACAAAACACAATTTAAACCTCGATTTGTTTCTAGGATGGGAGCCTTCCCCTTTACTTTGATTTTAGCACTAATGTCAAATTATCCCTCCTTTGTCCTAGTTACCACTCTCCTAGACAGGCTCCTCATTATCATTTCTTAGGTCACTACCTGTGTTAGTTACTTGTGACAAAATACCCAGACAAAGCAAGTGACAAAAGAAGAGTTTGTTTGGTCTCACAGACCTTCATCACGCGGAAGCTATGAGAGCGGGGAGCAAGAGGCAGCTGGTTACATTGTAACCACCGTCTGGAAGCAGAGGGGGGTGGGAGGGAGAAAGAACAGCTGGCGCTCAGTTTACAGTTCTCTATTTATTCAGTCCCGTATCCTTACCCAGAGGATAGTGGGTCTTTCTACCTCAGTTAACCCAATCAAGAAAACTCTAACTGGCATGGCCAGAGGCCATGGTTCTTCTTTAGATGGTTCTAGGTCTTGCCAAGGTGAGACAGTACAAATATTATATTTATCACAATTCTTATTCTGCTTTTTCTATATCTAATCCCTTCTCTCATTCATTCTAGGAACTAGTCATGAGCTTCTGTAGCCTAGACCCCACACCAGCATCCCAGTTTAAAATAATTAAAAGCATCCAAATTTCTTTATAATGTTACCCACAATTCTTTAATTTTCTCTCCTGAGTTTTCCCGATGGCCTAGACCTCTCAGCTCAGTAACAAGTCCCCGTCTCTGCTTTAGCTCACACTACTTTCTCATTGGGATATTTCAATCCTGCTAATCTCTTGGGACTACTCACAGGTACAGAGACCTGTGATGATTTCTCTAGTTGGCTGTGTTATCTATTTGCTGATGCTGTGTTCACAATTCTATCTTGTGTATCTGTCATGGTTCTATATGACATAGATAAATGGCTTGCAGAAACAAAAAGTAACCTTAGTTAATTTAAATGAAAAGGAGATGACGTATGTAAGGATACAAGGAGTCCAGAAGGGCAGGGAGACAGCCAGTTAGTATGGAGATAACTGCCAGGATGTAGAACCAGAATGTTTCTAGTTTTTTCTCTTCCTGTGCATTTGTGTGCTACTGTTATGCCCAGTTTATGAGACCCCCCAAGAGACCACCAGGGACAACAACTCCAATGTAAGCACACAAGAGTCTTTATTCAAGTTCGGACGTGGGCTACAACTCTCCCTGCACAACAGGTTAGGAAAGTGACGCTCAGGTCTAGGGGCTTAGGGTTTGTATAGGGAAAATTTGCAAGCTGGGGCTTTCAAGCCTTGGCGTTACATGATTGGGTAAATTGGTAAAGGAATGTTAACCTTCAAACTGATAGCATTTGTTCAGACAAGGAGAAACCACACATCTAAAAATGGGGCATCTTGACCTGGGAATGATTAACTCATCCTGTTATTGTGACCAGTTTTTCCTGTTATTGCAAGCTAGCCACAGCTATTATTTCTATTTTCGACTACTGGGAACACTTAGTGGTCTCTTTCCCAGAGCCCAAGGGTGGGAACCATACCACTCCAAGGACAGGAGACAGCAGCTTTCCCCAAGGACAGCAGCTTAAAATAGAGTTTAGAGGACAAGATAGAATCTGTCCTGCTGTTTTTTTTCTCTTCACTACCACATTCTCTGTCTTCCTCACAAACTGAAAGTTTTCTCTAAACATTGAACATTTGTTATTGTTGGTGTGTGTGTGTGTGTGTGTGACCTGTGAGTGTGAGGATGTGTGCCACAGTGCATTGTGTGGTGGTCTGAGAGCATCCTTTAGGAGTTGGCTCTCTCCTTTCATTTTGCTAAGGCAGGATCTCTCTTATTTCAGCGGGACTAGCACTCAGGGATAGCTTGCTCGTGTTTCCAGATGATAATCGTGTCTCTATCTCCCATCTTGTCATAGCATTGCTGGGATTACAAATGTGTGCCACCATATCTGTCTTTTTATGTGGGTCCAGGGTAAGAACTTATATCATAAGGCTTGAGCCATGCATTAGTTACTTTTCTGTTGCTGTGATAAAATATTCTGAGCAGAAGTAATTTACAAAAAAGGTTCATTTTACTTTGCAGTTTCATCAGGGTAGTGAGGGGAGCTGACCAAAGGTGGCTATCATCCTTGCAGCCATCTTGAGCCATATACCCTGGCAAGAGACTTGATTACATCAGCCTACAACAGCTGAGCACACTCTGATAACATCTTGCTTTAGATACCCAGGATTTTCCCTTGGGTGTGTGAGACTTAAAGGTTTGTGACTTAAGGGCATGACTTAGAGATCAGATTTAGAGATAAGGCCTAAGAGCATGACTTAAAGGCGTGACTTAGAGGCGTGGCTTAGAAGTGAGACATATAAAAGGCAAGAGGCAGACAGAAGAAGAAAACAGATTATTAGGCACTTGACTGTACAACTTGGAACTAGGAATTAGGTTAGAGAGTACAACTTGGAGTTAGTTATTAGACATTAGGCACTTAGCACTTGGAAGAAGTAACTTGTAACTTGGAGGCACTAGGGTCTAGGAACTAGGGACTAAGAACTCAAGACTTGGAACTTGGACTAGGAAGAGAGACTGAAGAATAAACGGGATTGAATCACACTCTGTCTGGTCTCTATTCCTCGTGTCCGTCCTCACTTTCTCTCTTGCTGAACCCCGACCCGTGGACCGGAGCTGCTTGGGACAGTGCAGGACAATTGAGCCCCCAAGGCTTTTGGCAGTGTGGGTTCCAACACTGACAGAATGGTCCGAGACACTTGGGTCCCCAAATGTGGGGCAGCTCGGGCCGCAACAGGGTAGCCCTGCTGGGGAGTCCAGCAGCAGGAGGAGGGAGCAGGGTAATCACATTTCATCTGCACACAGGAAGCAAAGAGAAGGAAAAAGAAGTAGGGTGAGATTATAAGCTCTTAAAACCTGCCCTTAGTGATGTACTTTCTCCAGCAAGGCTTCATCTCCTATCGGTTTCATAACTTCCTTAAAGAATGCAACCAACTGAGTATCAAGTGATCAAATTTGGGAGCCTATGGTAGACATTTTTATTGAAACCACTTTACCCACTGAGCCATCTTGTTGGCCCAGATAGACTTTTCCTGCATTTCTGTTTATGGCTTTCAGTGCCACCCTTGATTCTCAGGAGAATAGCACATGCTAATCCTAAGGATGACATAGACCATCCTTGCAGCCAGTTCAGGCTAGCAAGTACCACTACTATTCAAAGATGGCTGTTGGGGATCATCTAGAGAAGCGAACATGGGCTTCCAAAGAGAAGGAAAATCAGGAAAATCAGAAACAGATACATGTCTTTAAAGTTTCTACAACAGTCTCCATTAGCTTGTGAGGAGCTTTAGGTTGCAAATGATATGGTTTTCTCCACTTGCTTTACTTTCTCTAAACGCTTGTCTTCCCAAAGATTAAATATGGCATGCTAGTGGTACTCAGAAAACAAGGCAATTTTGTTAAGACTCATACATACTGAAGTGTCACAAGTTGTTCAATGACACTTTTTCCCTTGTCTCGGATTTTCAGCAAAGATTCCAAAGTCAGAATTAAACCAAATCCTGCCAAGCATCCAGTCTTTGAAGACAGCATGCTAGACAAGGCCACCTGGGAAGGCTATACAGAGAGCCCGTGTAGCTGGGTTGTTCTCGCTGGCCTATCTCCCACAGCCACCATCCATTCGAGAGAGACTGAAGAGTCTATCTCTGCAGAGGGCGAAGGCTCTGTACACTTCTTCTCTCATATATCAAAAATGTTATTTTTATTGTGTCTGTATATATGCATGATATAAATGTGCAAGGGCATGTGTGCATGTGTGCCACTGCACATGTAGAAGTCAGAACAGCTTCGTGAGTCAGTTTTTTCCTTCCACCATGGGACTGAAACCCAGATTGCCCAACTTGCATGACAGGTACTTTTACCTACTGAGCTGAGCTGTCTCTCTGATTTTCCTTCAAAGGATGGAAACAAACTCCAGGAAATTACTCAGAAGGTCGAGCCACATTTCCCAGAATTTTGGGGGATTCAGGCAAGGTTATTTGCTCCTTGTCTATAATAAGTAAAGACAGGCGATTGAGACCAGGGCTGGCCAGCTCTAAGACAGTGCTACTGACGAATGGCCATGTTGAGCGTAAGTTGAGATTCTGCTGATACTGAGACCAAAGAGCATATTCTTTTTTGTGTTTTAACTATAGTTGTATTTATTCTTTGAGAATTCCATAATGCATACAACACATTTTAATTCACTACCTGCTCTCTCTCCAACTCTTCCAAAATCCTATCCCCCTTCTCCCAACTTCATGTCTTCTTAAAAAACACATGCACACAGGCATGCACACACACACACACACACACACACACACACACACACACACTTATATAATGAAATAATGACAGCTCTTGCTGGCCTAGAATGCACTATATAGATCAGGTTGGCTTCTAACTCATAAGGATCAACCTATGCCTTTCAAGTACTAAGACTAATAGTACTTGGTTTAAAAGTATATTTTATACTTTAAAAGTTCTATATATTTATTCAATGTATAAATGATCATATCCATCCATGACGACCTTCCTTCAACTCCCCCTATGGTTCCTATTTCTCTCACTTTCAACTTTGTGTCTTCTCTATTTCATATTTTTATTATTAATAAATCACCACGTCTAACTGGTGCTGCCCATATGCACAGAATGAGGACAACCTACCAGGACCACACCCCTAAAGGAAACTAAACTGGCCTTCCCTTTCTCAGCAGCTGCCAACTGTCAATACTCAAGGAACATTTTTACTGGGAAGATATAGATTGAATCTGAAGGAGAGGGCTTGAGTGCATCTTTTGTGGTTCCTGCCCAGGAAAGTCACTTGAGACTTTATTGATGTTAACTGAGAAATGGATCCTGAAAGGAGAAATAAGGTTCAGATGTGGAAAAGGATTGCCAGAAGCAATAAAACTGAAGTTTGGAGCAGGAATTTCCCAGAAAACACTAGGAGAGGAAGACCCTGATTCAAACCTCTGTAGTGACCAGAGAGGGTCTTCTAATCAAGGACTTGGTGGATGGGAGATGAAGGACATTCCGGGAATTAACATCCTTAGTACCACACTGGGCTGGACTGCTGTTCCAGTGATGACTTCACTGGGTATTATCATATCTAAAGATGGCCGGAGTAATGGGAAATACCTCATTATAGATATCTTATCAAAAGAGGTAGCAAAAGTTTTGTCAAGGAAACATCTGAGTTTGATCAACAAAAGCAGGGTGTGGTGTACATACTTGGCATCTGGGCACTGAGAAAGGATCTCTAGAGGTTCCTGCCTAGCCAGCTTAGGTGAATTGGTAAACTCCAGATCAGTAAGGGATCCTCACTGTTAGCAGCACCTGAGGAGCAAAGCCAAAGCTGTCTTCTGACTTTCCCATATTCGAGGCCACACTTAGATGCTCAGCCACATTTAGTAAGGTACCTACTCAAACACAAATAATAGTACTAGATGCAGTCAGGCTTATTTGCAAAGTGAGAAAAAAATGAAGTTTTTTTCTTGCTTGCTCTTTATTAAGTCTAATTCATCCACTAAAACTTTCCTGATGTTCAAAACAAAGTTCACTAGGGATGAAGGCAGCTGGTTAGAGATAATGTCTCTGGACCTGGAGGGTGTGAGCTGTGCCTTAAATGTCCGGGTTGGATGATGATGGATGTCTGACTTTGTTCTTTCCTAGGAAGCATTTATTACAAAAGTTCATTTTCTGTACTCCTTAGTGCCAGAAGTGCTGACGATTCTGACACCAGTCAAATTGAGTTGCAGCAAGTGGACTGTGCAGATCCCATGCTATTTACTGACCACTGAACGGAGAGCTTGGCTTGACAGAGACTTAGCAGCGACAATCTTCAGTGCCACTTGGAAGGCTTAGCCTGCATTGTGAAGCGTGGGTGGCATAAAGCAATGTTTGGCAGAGATTTTGTAGAGTCTAATACTCAAGACTTGACCAATATCTTAGTCATAACACTTTCTTCTTTTTATCTCCAAAGGAGCTGATGAACCTCCACCCTTCTGAGCAAAAATGTGATCTTTTCTTGGCTAGCTTTACTTGTTGAGTCTCTGGATATATTTTTCAACAATTCTTTTAAAGATGTTATCTAAGAAGTAACTTTTTGAAGTTACTTTGAATAATTCTTATTATTAAAAATATTGGTTAATATTTAAAAGTATTAAAAGTATTGGTTTCAAGCCCCAGAGTCAAACCCCAGAGTCAAATGTCCATTTGGCAAGATATGTAATTATAGGTTCAAAGTCTTCCTCTTGCCTAACACTTTGGATCTAATTTGTTTCAATTTGTTTCTAATTAGAAGATTTAAACAACAGAAGAATTTATTTCTTCATAGTGATGGAGGTTGGGCAGTAGATATCCAAGTGCCAGCAGAATTAGTAATGTTTCAGGCCACTCTCTTTCTCAAATGGAAACTATTTTCTCATCTGTCTTTACATGATCTTTTGCTTATTTGTCTATACTTCAATCTAATCTGTGTGTGTGTGTCTGTGTCTATGTAGACATACGTGTTCATGTTTATGTGCTGGAGTGCCAGAGGTCAACCTTGGGTGCATTACTCAGAATGCCATTACTTTTATGTTTTTTTTTTTTTTAAATATGAGGTCTCTCATTGGCTTGGGACTTACCAATTTAGCTAAGCTGGCCCACCACTGAGGTCCAGACTCTGGGCGTCTCTACTTCCTCAGGTCCTTATGTTGTGGCAAGCACTTATAACCATACTATATACCTCTCCTGAACCCAGAGATTTTTTTTTAGGTAATACTTTTTGTAAGGCACTTGGATTACCCATGGAAGCCCAAATGAAGACACAGCATGAAGAGAAGCAGATTACACTTAGATTCTCAGTGGATTTTCCATCTGACCAGGTGAGTTCCCATTTTCCTGACTAACAAATATTGAAACCCTGGAGTTCACCTACCTCCTGAACATAAGTTGATTTGTTGTGCTAGCTAGTGGGGCAGACTCACCCTGAGCAATTTCATGAGTCATGCTGAATTTCCATGTCATCCAAGACAACAAATTTCCTAGGGATCGGTGGGTTTAGGAATGTTGTTGGTGGCTGGAGAACAGAGAGAGAGGAAACTTGTCTGGCATCTTGGATCACTAGATCTTACTGTCCATGTTTCTCAGCAGTTTGGCTGACCCATCTTGGTGAGGATCTCTCAGTGGCTTACCAGTGAAGAAAAAAAAAGCTCACTTTAAAATAACTCCTTTTGCCACTAGACTCAAATGATGCTGTCCATAAAAATAGATCATTGAGACCACTGATGATCAAAATTGGCTCACAGGAAAAAAATAATGCTATGTCAAAGGGTTTTACTGTGCTTTCACCTTCCCTTCCTCCCTCTTCTCTATTCCCCTCTCTCCCCTCCTTCCTTTTAGCCACTCCCCCCCCCCCCAGCATCTCCATTTTCTTCTCTGACCCTTCTTTCCTCCCCTCCGTTTCAAAGCTCAGTAGGATCAATACGTAATTCTGACACCTGGGCATACTTCACATGGGTTTCCTTCTGATATCTGCTGGAAACTACCAACATTTCAATTTCAGCAGAAATTCTTTGAAACCTGCTTATAGATAATCTGCCTGAAGCCTTTGATTTGAAAAATGGGGAAGGGAAAGAAATGAGTAGGTTTTTAGAAGTTTTTGAGATCAAAGAATTTAGTTAGTCCTTTCTGATGTTTGCTATAACGTTACAAGCCTGGGTTGGCGGGTTGGCCTCCACAAATCACTTCTTGCTAAGATTCTGTCCCTGTGTGGATGACTTCCTGGGTCATGGCTTCACAGAACTCATGTGTTCTCTTGGTTTAGGTTAAATTCATGGGTTCTCATTTTAAGATTGGCTAGTAGGATTACATGATGAAAGTTTAAAACTTTGACAGTATCTTTACACTAATGAGCTCATAGCCTTTAGAGGTTGCCAGGAACAATTAATTCTAAAAATCTTTAAAAAGATTTATTTTATTTTTAATTATATAAAATATCTGTGTGGGAACATGTGAGTGCAGTGCCTACAGAGGCCAGAAGAGGGTGTTGGATCCCTTGGAGCTAGAGATACAGGTTGTTTTGAGCCTTCCAAAGAGAGTGCTAGGAACCAAATTCTGTCAGTACTTGGTCTTAACTGCTGAATCATCTCCTCCATCCTTTTAAAAGAAGTGTGAGTCTAGGATTACAAACCATTTGGACATTTACATCAAAGAAAATACACACAAAAAACCATCTCTACCTAATTACTCCAAAAATAAATAAAACCCTGGAACAGAGCTGGTAAATACACCATAAACATTACATTTCAGTATGATACACACATTAAACCAGAGGATAACACTTAAAGAATTATAATGACCTTTATTAAACTAGATCCAATTTCAGCAGCATGGCCATGCCGCTGAAATTGTTGTGTTTTATAAAAAGATAAGGAGAGAAGGAATATGTTTGGTGGAGAAGTGTGGTAAGGTGTGAGGTAAGGGGGTACCTCCACTGGCCCATGCTGAGGCATCCCTTCTTCCTGAGAGACTAGCCACATGATGGTATAGTATAGAATAGAGTTTATTCAGGGCATGGGGAGGGGAGTTGAGATGGCATTAGAGACAGAAAGGCAGAGAGATAGAGGAGTAGAGACCAGCCATGAGCATGTTGGGGGGGGGATGGGGTGAGAGGGGGAAAGGGGTGAGAAGACAGAGGGAGAACAAGAAGGTAAGAGAGCAAGAGAGAGAGAGAGAGAGAGAGAGAGAGAGAGAGAGAGAGAGAGAGAGAGAGAGAGGAGGGGCAAGCAGACCCTTTATAGTGAGTCAGGCACACCTGGCTGTTGCCAGGTAACTGTGTGGCAGAGCATAGATAAAATGGTAGCAACTATGTACAGCTGAAGGAGCATTCTTCATTTAAGAATCTTTCTGCTTGTTAAGATGCCTAACTCATAAAAGTGCTGAGAATAACTGAGTGTTGAGTGCACACGCTCAAATGGTACATCAATGCTTTTACTTCCAAGGCTCAGGGAAAACCAGGGAAAGGGAAGTGCAGTGGGGTGCCAGAGGAATGAATAGAGTGTTGTGGAACATGGCTAGGCACATCTCCTGGCCATGACATGGTGTGGTGGTTTGAATATGCTTGGCCCAGGGGAGTGGCCTTGTTGGAGTAAGTGTGGCCTTGTTGGAGGAAGTGTGTCACTGTGGGGGTGGGCTTGAAGAGCCTCCTCCTAGTTTCCTGGAAACAGTCTGCTCTTGGTTTCCTTTGGATAAAGCTGTAGAACTCTCATCTCCTCCTATACCATGACTGCCTGGGTGCTGCTGTATTTCCTGACTTGATGATAATGGAAATGAACCTCTGAACCTATAAGCTAGACTGTCAGGAGCCATAATGGGACAAGCTAATAACTAGCAGGTGATCATCCTAAAAAGGCTTGCCTTGGATTATTATATAATCTGCGACAAGTGAGTCCTTATTCAGCAAGGCTGTAAGGGACTCATTTTTAGGAAAGATTCCTGCTATTGATATGTTTTTCCTATTATTATTAAACATATATAACAATCACTAAGCAATAGCACACCCCTTCGGAGCAGATCTCTGCAGATTCACAAAGATACCTGTCTTGTAGTGATGCTATATAGACAAATAGATGACTTCTTAAGTCTTAATAATGATCCTATAAGAAGTCCTAAAATTATATCAATGATTATTAAGCTCTTTTATAGTGGGACTGCTATTAGGTCCCTTTCTGATAGTCAAAAGTGCAATGAGAACTCTGCCAGTCTCCCAAGTGTCACCAGTTAATTGCTCTTAGTAACCAGACTTTCTCCTACTCAGAGCGTATTCCAAGAGGTTGTAAAAACAATTAACCAAAGGTCATTAAAGGGGACTAATAATTTATTATAGGTGCAAGGACAGAAGTTAAAATATTGACTGAATTTATCTATACAAAATTTTACTAATAACTTAGTTATAGTTTTAAACCTTCAGTGAACCTGTAGAGCTGGACAAGTGATGGATGTTTAGCCAGATAATTACTCCTAATGGATATGTATGTAAACATTCTCTGTTGTAAACTTCTATTTCAATTTATGATTTGATTTTTGGTGTGAACTTGTAATGAACTTTGTAACATGTGATCACATATTCTGAAAGATGTATAAGTACTGAGGACAAAGAGATGAGAGGCACATAGACTAGAGAGATAGAATAGGCAAATAGACTAGAGAGATAGAATAGGCAGATAGAATAGAGAGATAGAATAGAATTTTTCCCTTTCCACCACTTAGGATCTTTCTGCTTTTCCCCTTAGATACCTTTCATAGGAAACTTTTTACAATTTAGTAATAAACACTATAACTACTTTTGTAAGTGTCCTTTTCTTCCTGTGACTTCAGACTAGCAGGCATAAGTTAGAGCCCAGCAGTTCCTGCTGAGATAGTACAAAGGCTATTTACTCAATCCTTTGCTATTTTTTAGATGAGGTGCTAAGTGCCAGAAACTGCAGTTTCTGGCCTCAGAGGATCACAGAAGGCAGGTCATCAACAGTAGCATAGTAACTTAGATAAGTAAACTTTTATTATACAGCAACCCTAAATATCTCGTAAGACAAAGTCTTACCCCAGAATCTCATAAGACCAAATCTTACCCCCACCGATGCTCTTCCCCCTCTGCTGCCTCAAGAAGAACCGACAAGAAGAAAGAAGAAGATTCATCCCCCAAACCGGGGCTGGCTCTTGGCACTAGACCCACTTAAATGTTGACCTTTATAAGAGTTGCCTTATAAAGAGTTGGTCATGGTGTTTATTCACAGCAGTAAAATTCAAACTAAGACACATGGCTACTGCACACTTTGATCACCTACACAGATACTGCTCAGATTGGGCCCATCGACATTCAGTTATGAACGGGGGAAGAGCTGATTAGATCCCATTCTTCCCAGAAGGAGTTGTTGGCAGTTTGGTTGCTGGGACAGGGCAGACTGTTCTTCAGTGATATAGCTACTGGTAAGTTGCTCATGCTTCTATGAATAGCTCATCACCCATACTCATGCAAGAAACCCTGATTAAAGTCAGAGGGTTAGAAAACAACCAACCATGAAAGTATAAAGGGCACTAGTTGGGAAAAGGAAAAGGGTAAGAAGTGATAGGAGATGAGAGAGTGTGTGATGGGGTAAATATGATCAAAATACATTAAATGTGTGTATGAAGATGTCATCCTGAAACCAACTATTGATAATCAACACAAGCCAATCAAATATTAATGAAAACATTCTGTCTATTGTAAAATGTCTTTCTCCTGATGAGTGTGTCCCTATATCCAAGACTTCCTGTGACCAAAGCGATCTGGAGTTTCTCTTTACTGTGTCCCTGATTTTCCCTGTTCTCACACAGTACGGGGTACAACATTGTTGCTGAGGTTCTGGGACAGAAATGTCAGTGCAGCTGGGAACTTGTTAAGAGCACTGAAATACAGACCCTGCTGATTAGAAACTGTGTTGGATGTGATGCCATGAAGTTCACTCACCAAATAGTTTTAAGGGAACCAAAGAAGCTCATTATGTCTTTGGTTTTCTTGGCTTTTATTTGTCTTTCTAATGCAGGGAGAGGAGGATGATTTCTTTGTGTATGCATATGCTGGTATGTATATGTGTGTATATATGTGTGTGCATATATGTAGAGGCCATAGTTCAACCTTGGGTGTAATTTCTCAGACACCAGCCACCTTTTCCTTGGCAGAGGGTCTTTCATTGGCCTGGAACTCAAGAAGTAGGATAGGCTAGCTGGCCAGTGAGCCCCAAAGGTCTATGTGTCTGCTCAGTCTTGGAATTACAAGTGCACACCACCCTGCCCAACATTTTTTTAAAAATTTAATTTATTTAGTTTTTAACTTATTCACATTATATCCTGCTTACTGCCGCCACTACATCACCACTTTCCACAATCCTTCCCCCTTCTCCTTCTCCTTTAAG
This sequence comes from Arvicanthis niloticus, assembly GCF_011762505.2. Lineage (NCBI taxonomy): Eukaryota > Metazoa > Chordata > Mammalia > Rodentia > Muridae > Arvicanthis > Arvicanthis niloticus. Next base: position 14,694,343 of record NC_047667.1, on the reverse strand, counting down.
TGGGTAGGGACCTCCTTGGGTATCCCCCACATCCTGGCACTTTAAGTCTTTTCAAGGCTGGGCACTTCCTATCCCAATGATCCAGACAAGGCAGCCCAGCTAGTAGAACATAGCCCACATACAGGCAACAGCTTTTGGGATAGACCTTTATCCAGTTGTTTGGAACCCTCATGAAGACCAGGCTGCACATCTGCTACAGATGTGTGGGAAGGCATAGGTCCAGCCCATGTATGTTCTTTGGTTGATGGTTCCGACTCTGAGAGCCCCAAGGGTCCAGGTTAGTTGACTCTGTTGGTCTTTGTATGGAGTTCCTACCTCCTTGGGGACCACAATCCTTCCTCCTATTCTTCCATAAAAGTCCCCAAGTTCCATCCACTGTTGGCTGTGGGTTTCTGTATATGTTCTGAATCAGCTGCTGGGTGAAGCCTCTCAGAGGATAACATGCTCCTGTCTGCAAGCATAACAGAGTATCATTAATAGTATCCAGGATTGGTGCTTGCCCATGGGACAGGTCTCAATTTGGCATGACCAACTTTCAAGTGTATTCTGGAGCTTGAACTCAGATCCTCAGACTTGTATAGTGTTTACTTTTCCCATGGAGCCATTTCCTCAGCCCGTGAGAAACAAGGTCTTAGTTCTGCTAATAGCATGTATTTGCCACCACAGTCCTTGCCTTGCTGTTTTAACTAGAGTAGATCCTCAGAGCTCTTCAGTCATTCTCTTACTGTCATCTACTTGTCCATTGTGGGAGCCAGACTGTTTTCAGGGTCTACTACATGAGTATTCCTAGGAACAACACAAATGAAACTGCCACTTCATTTATAGAAGTGATTTTAGTCAAGTTCAGAAACTCCATTCTGGGCATGACACATCAAGAAAAATATTTTTATCCCAGTGTCCAAGACATATTGGTTAAGGATGCCTCTTTTTGTTCCCAGCATTAGGAAAGCTGATAACTGTCCTAAACCAGGACAAATCATCATGACTTCCAATAGTTTCTTTCTTGTTATCCTTCAACATCACATCAATTTGCATGCCTTGGGCATATTGTTCTACCCAGATGGGATATCAGGCAAATCAAGATATCAGATTAAGAATGGTAACAAATAAAATTTGGGATGGGGAGATGACTTTGTGTGGCTAAAATCTTGCTACACACACATCAGGGCATTAGTTTAGAATCCTACAATACACAGAAAGCATGCTGTCGTAGCATCCATCTGTAATCTCATTGCTTCTGTGGGGAGAATCCCCAGAAGCTCATGGGTCAGGTAAGCCTGGTGTGCACAGTGATAAACCTTTGACAAGGAAGAGGGAAGAGATTCATGCCCTGATACCTGTTTTCCACATGCATGCTATATATGAGTATGCTTACATTCACAAATACAAATATCACACACACACACACACACACACACACACACACACACACGCATATGCACATATCCAAAGATCAGAAAAACAATGGTTCCACATGATCATTTCATTTTCATGCTACCACAGAGAGAAAATGTGAAGACTTTTTGAATTGAGATGAAGTTCCCATGACTACCTAGCTGAAGTGTGTCTTATTCACATTCCTGTTTATCACAAGGTATGGATGCACAGAAAGAGGCATGCTGGGACCACATGAATCAGGGAAAAGTAATAAATGCTCAGGGTTTGCTACTTGGATATCTTTCATGCTTACCTTTCCTTGAATTTGTGGCTTTAATTTTAAAGTTGAAAACTAAATGATTGAAATATATTTTAAAATTAATACCTCAAAGAGCTAGGCAGATGACAAAAAGCAGTTAGGAGCATATGCTGTTCTTAAGGAGGACTGGGGTTGGGTTTTCTGAATACACAGGATACAATTCACAACCTCCTGTAATTCCCACTCCAGGGGATCCAGAGCCCTCTTCTGGCTTCTGTGGGCAATGCAATCAAGTGCACACAGAGGGACAAGGACAGGGACAGGGACAGGGACAGGCACAGGCACAGGCACAGGCACAGGCACAGGCACAGGCACAGACAGACATAGACACAGATATAGACACAGACAGACATGGACACAGACAGGCATAGACACACACACACACACACACACACACACACACAATTTTAAAAAATGAATACCCTAAGAATTCTCCATGTTGAGAAGAAAAAAGCTTCCAGGGATAACAAGTTGAATTTGATCCTAATATTTTATACACATGTCTGAAATTAACCAAGAATAAATAAAGCGCTATTGTAAAAACAAAAAAACAAAAAAACAAAAACTCGGCAGAGCCTGGGCTTTCCCCTCTGCACTCAATCTCACAAAACCCAGAAGAGGCGGGGCTCCCAGGAGCTCTAACCCCTGCAGTATCTTAGGTAAGGAGACAGGGAGTAATTGGGACTCACTGGGACTCAGGAATTCACTCCTGGCCTCAAGCACTGGTTCCTTCCAGTTCACAACTGAGCACTGAGCAGATCTTGAGCCTCAGCTCTAACCCTAGCAGCAACACCCACCCCAATCAGTTCTGACACAACCAAGATAATAGGAAAGACAGGCTCCAGTCAGAGACAGCACAGGTAGCACTAAGGAGATCCAGGCCTGAAAGGCAAGTGCGAGAACATAAGCATCAGCAACCCAGGGTACTTGGAATCATCAGAACCTAGTTCTCCCACATTATTAGAAAGTCCTGAATTCCCCATATCACCAGGAAAACAAGATTCAGATTTAAAATCACTTCTAATGATGATAATAGAGGACTTTAAGAAGGACATAAATAACACTCTCAAAGAAATTGAGGAGAACACAAGTAAACAGGTAGAAGATCTTAAAGAGGAACACAATAATCCCTTAAAGAACTACAAGAAAACACAACAAAACAGGTGAAAGAATTGAACAAAACCATCCAGAACATAAAAATGAAGGTAGAAGCAATAAAGAAATCACAAAGGGAGACTACCCTGGAGATAGAAAACCTAGGAAAAGAATACAAGAGATAGAAAAGAGAATCTCAGGTGCAGAAGATACCATAGAAAATATTGACACAACTGTCAAAGAAAATGCAAAATGCAAAAAGTTCTTAACACAAATTATCCAGGAAATGCAGGACACAATGAGAAGACCAAACCTAAGGATAATAGGTATAGAAGAGAGTGAAGATTCCCAACTTAAAGGGCCAATAAATATCTTCAAGAAAATTATAAAAGAAAACTTCCCTAACCTAAAGGATGAGATATCCATAAACATACAAGAAGCCTACAGAATGCCAAATAGACTAGACCAGAAAAGAAATACCTCCCCTCACATAATCAAATCAAAACACCAAATGCACAAAAAAAAGAAAGAATATTAAATGCAGTAAGGGAAAAAGGCCAAGTAACATATAAAGGCAGACCTATCAGAATTATACCAGACTTCTCACCAGATACTATAAAAATGAGAAGATCCTGGACAGATGTCATACAGACCCTAGAGAACACAAATGCCAGCCCAGGCTATTATACCCAGCAAAACTCTCAACTACCCTAGATGGAGAAACCAAGATACTCCATGACAAAACCAAATTTACACAATATCTTTCCACAAACCCAGCACTACAAAGGATAATAGAGGGAAAGCTCCAATACAAGGAAGAAAATTATACCCTAGAAAGAGCAAGAAAGTAATCCTCTTCCAACAAATCCAAAAGAAGATAACCACACAAATGATGGCACCGCTAGTAACAAAAATAACAGGAAGCAACAATCTCCTCTCTTTAATATCTGTTAACATCAATGGACTCAATTCCCCATAAAATGACATAGACTAACGGACTGGATACTTAAACAGGACCCAGCATTTTGCTGCATACAGGAAACCCACTTCAGTGACAAAGACAGACACTACTTTAGAGTAAAAGTCTGGAAAACAACTTTTCAAGCAAATAGTCCTAAGAAACAAGCTGGAGTTGCCATTCTAATATTGAATAAAATCGTCTTTCAACTTAAAGCTATCAAAAAGGATAAGGAAAGACATTTCATACTTGTCAAAGGAAAAGTCAACCAACATGAACTCTCAATTCTGAACATCTATGCGCCAAATGTAAGAACACCCACTTTCATAAAAGAAACCTGTCTAAAGCTCAAAGCACACATTGCACCTCACAAAATAATAGTGGGAGACTTCAACACCCCACTCTCAGCAATAGATAGATCATGGAAACAGAAACTAAACAGAGATACAGTGAAACTAACAGAAGTTATGAAAAATGGATGTAACAGGTATCTATAGAACCTTTCACTCTAAAACAAAAGAATATGCCTTTTTTTTTTTCAGCACCTCATGGTACCTTCTCCAAAATAGACCGTATAACTGGTCACAAAACAGGCCTTAACAGGTACAAAAAAAAATTGAAATAATCTCATGATTCCAGCAGATCACCATGAACTAAGGCTAGTCTTCAATAACAACAAAAACAATGGAAAGCCCACATTCAAGTGAAAACTGAACAACACTCTACTCAATGATAATGTGGTCAGGGAAGAAATAAAGAAAGAAATGAAAGACTTTTCGAATTTAATGAAAATGAAGACATATCATACCAAAACTTCTGGGCCACAATGAAAGTAGTGCTAAGAGGAAAACTCATAGCTCTATGTGCTTACAGAAAAACTGGAGAGAGCATACACCAGCAGCTTGACAACACACCTGAAAGCTTTGGAACAAAAAGAAGCAAATACACACAAGAGGAGTAGACTGCAGAAAATCAAACTTAGGGCTGAAACCAACCAAGTAGAAACAAAAAGAACTATACAAATAATCAATAAAACCAGGAGCTGGTTCTTTGAGAAAATGAACAAGATAGATAAACCCTTAGACAGACTAATCAGAGGGCAGAGAGACAGTATCCAAATTTATAAAATCAGAACTGAAAAGGGAGACATAACAGAAACTGAGGAAATTTAAAAAAAAAAAAAACATCAGATCCTAATACAAAAGCCTATATTCAACAAAATTGAAAAATCTGGATGAAATGTACAGCTTTCTAGACAAATACCAGTTACCAATGTTAAATAAGGAGCAAATAAACCATCTAAACAGTCCCATAACCCTGAAAAAAATAGAAGCAGTCATTAAAAGTCTCCCCACCAAAAAAATCTGGGACCAGATGGGTTTAGTGCAGAGTTCTATCTGACCTTCAAAGCAGACTTAATACCAATTCTCTATAAACTGTTCCACAAAATAGAAACAAAAGGAACACTACCCAATTCATTCTATGAAGCCACAATTACCCTCATACCCAAACCACACAAAGACCCAACAAAGAAAAAGAACTTCAGACCAATCTCCCTTATGAATATTGATACAAAAATACTCAATAAAATTATCTCAAACCTAATCCTAGAACACATCAAAACAATTATCCATCATGATCAAGTAGGCTTTATCCCAGGAATGCAGGCTTGGTTCAATATAGGGAAATCCATCAATGTAATCCACTACATAAATAAACTCAAAGGAAAAAAACCTCACATGATCATATCATTAGATGCTGAGAGCATTTGACAAAATTCAACACCATGATAAAAGTCTTGGAAAGATCAGAAATTCAAGACCCATACCTAAACATAGTAAAAGCATTATACAGCAAACCAGTAGCCAACATCAAACTAAATGGAGAGAAACTTGAAGCAATCCCACTAAAATCAGGACTAGGCAAGGCTGTCCACTTTCTCCCTATCTATTCAATATAGAACTGGAAGTCCTAGCCAGAGCAATTAGGCAACAAAAGGTAGTCAAAGGAATAAAATTTGGAAAGGAAGAAGTCAAAATTTCACTATTTGCAGATGATATGATAGTATACTTAAGTGACACCAAAACTTCTACCAGAGAACTCCTAAACCAGATAAACAATTTAGCAAAGTGGCTGGATATAAAATTAACTCAAACAAATCAGTGGCCTTCCTCTATTCAAAAGATAAACAGGCTGAGAAAGAAATTATGAAAACGACACCCTTCACAATAGTCACAATTAATATAAAATACCTCGGTGTGAATCTAACCAAGCAAGTAAAAGACCTGTATGACAAGAACTTCAAGTCTCTGAAGAAAGAAATTGAAGCAGATCTCAGAAGATGGAAAGATCTCCCATGCTCATGGATTGGAAGAATTAATATAGTTAAAATGGCTATCTTGCTGAGAGCAATCTACAGATTTAATGCAATCCCCACCAAAATTCTCACTCAATTCTTCACAGAGATAGAAAGAGCAATCCTCAAGTTCATTTGGAATAACAAAAACTCAGGATAGCGAAAACTACTCTCAACAATAAAAGAACTTCTGGGGGAATCCCCATCCCTGACTTCAAGCTGTACTACAGAGCAATAGTTATAAAACTGCATGGTATTGGAACAGAGACAGGCAGGAGGATCAATGGAATAGAATAGAAGACTCAGAAATGAAGCCCCATATCTACGGTCACTTGGTCTTTCACAAAGGAGCTAAAACCAACCAGTGGAAAAAAGACAAATGGTGCTAGTTCAACTGGAAGTCAGCATGTAGAAGAATGCAAATTGATCCATACTTATCTCCTTGTATGGAGCTCAAGTCCAAGTGGGTCAAGGACCTCCACATAAAACCAGTTACACTGAAACTAATAGACAAGAAAATGAGGGAAAGCCTTGAACACATAGGCATAGGGGAAAAGTTCCTGAACAGAACACCAATGGCTTATGCTCTAAGATCAAGAATTGACAAATGGGACTTCATAAAACTGCAAAGCTTCTGTGAAGCAAAGGACACTGTCAATAAGACAAAGTAGCAACCAACAGATTGGAAAAAAAAGCTTTAACAATCCTACATCTGAAAGAGGGCTAATATCCAAGGTATACAAAGACCTGAAGAAATTAGACTCTAGACAATCAAATAACCCTATTAAAAATGGGGTACAGAGCTAAACAAAGAATTCTCAACTGAGGAAACTCTAATGGCTAAGAAGCACCTAAAGAAGTGTTCAGTATCCTTAGTCATCAGGGAAATGAAAATCAAAACAACCCTGAGACTCTACCTCACTCCACTCAGAATGGCTAAGATAAAAAACACAGGTGACAGCAGATATGGGCGAGGATGTGGAGAAAGAGGAACAGTTCTCCATTGTTGGTGGGATTGTAAGCTGGTACAACCACTGTGGAAAGCAGTCTGGTGGTACCTCAGAAAATTGAACATGGTGTTACCTGAGGACCCAGCTACACCACTCCTGGGCATATACCCAAAAGATGTTTCAACATACAATAGGGACACATGCTCCACTATGTTCATAGCAGCCTTATTTATAATAGCCAGAAGCTAGAAAGAACCCAGATGTCCTTCAACAGAGGAATGGATACAGAAATGGCTACACAACGGAGTACTACTCAGCTATTAAAAACAATGAGTTCATGAAATTCTTAGGCAAATGCATGGAACTGGAAAATATCATACTGAGTGAGGTAACCCAATCACAAAAGAACAGACATGGTATGCACATACTGATAAGTGGATATTAGCCCAAAAGCTCACAATACCTAAGATACAACACATAGACCACATGAAACTCAAGAAGAAGAAGAAGAAGAAGAAGAAGAAGAAGAAGAAGAAGAAGAAGAAGAAGAAGAAGAAGAAGAAGAAGAAGAAGAAGAAAAAGAAAAGAAGAAGAAGAAGAAGGAGGAAGAGGAGGAGGAGGAGGAGGAGGAGGAGGAGGAGGAGGAGGAAGGAAGGAAGGAAGGAAAAAGTATTGATGCTTTGGTCCTTCTTAGAAAGAGTATCAAAATACTTAATCAGAACTCCCAGGGTCTAAACCTCTAGCCTGAGAACACAAAGGGAGGGACTCATGGCTCCACCTGTATAGGTAGTTGAGGGTGGCCTTGTCAGGCATCAGTGGAAGTAGAGGGCCTTGGTCCCTGAAAGTTTGGATTCCCTAGTGTTGGGGATTTGAGTGCAGGGAGATAGGAATGGGAGGATGGTGGGAGCACACCCTTATAGAAATAGGAGGAGGGGGGATGGGATAACCCTTAGGGTTTTAGGGGGAAATGGGAGTGGAGATAACATCAAAAGGTAAATAAATAAAATATCCAAAAAAAAAAAAAAAAAAAAGATAATGGGTCTGGCAATTGTAGTCGAGCAGTTGAGAGTTTTTGTCAACAATTTATTATGAGATTTTGTATAATCCTCAAGTACAAGGTATTGTGGAAGAGGCCAATGGAACTTTAAAGAGATTGGTGAGACATACTGTTGCTGAGACAAAGAATGATGCTGACCTGTGAGGTTGCTGAGTTCCCTGACAAGGGTGACTGGGGAGCTATATTGGACACATGTTCCTGACCTGCCTTTGCTTGAATATAGTCCAGATGAGACAAGCTGCCTTGCCTCAAGTTTTTAGACCTTGTGGGATAGAGAATCAAAAAGTGGAATTGTAATGTCTCTTATATTCTTCTTAAAGGTGCCCAGCTATTAGGACTCAATCATGTACTGGTCTAGAAATCAATCCAATATGGGAAATAACAGTCTACTTTTGGAAGACTGGATCTGGACTTTGTCCAATACATATTTGGAAACTAGCTGTAGCTCACTATGATGTTAGGATAGCAAGAGATAATGTTGGGACAGGATCTGGATTTCAAACAAGGGTTAGTGCAAGTTTTAAGGCTCCTTTAATTGTCAAGCTAAAATTGGTTTTGTCTCTTCTACAGTATTTATTGTAAGTTGCATTGACTGTATAATTTCCAATTATGTTAGTGTGTTGAAACCTGGCATGTCTTTTATGGGTGTCTGTCAACCAGCTTTCATCTCACTGCACTGAGTATTAGAAAACCTTGATTCTCTGAAAAACAGCTGAAAGAAGTGAGTTAGGTTTTAAGCAGAAGCAAGAGGGTAGAGGGCTTGATTATTGCTGGTATAACAGCTTTAATTCCATTAATTGCTAGCACCACTGCTTTTGCAATAGCATTGACAGAAGGAGTTAAGACAACTATTTTTGTTAACCATCTAGCAAAATATGTTACTAATGTATTGAGTATACAAAAGGATTTATATAGGTATCTGGAACAACGAATGATGCTCTATAACCCATTCAAATTATCTTAAGGACATTTAGGGTTCAAGAGTTAGGAGCCATCCCAAGTGTCATGACAAATATTATTGGAGTAGTGTTACTTCTATAATGTACAATGATTGTCATTATAATTAGAAAAAAGTTTAAGGACACCTGTAGGATATTTGCCATAATCTTAACACCTCTCTAGGTATGTTAACTTTGCATAGTGAGATTATGAATTTAAAGAATGCTGCTCTGTTGAGCTTTGATGCTGCAGATAATGCTGATAAAATTATCCATGGCCTGAGGTCAGTATTTCCATTTTGGTTAAACCTCAGGAATGACATATATAGCTTGATAAGGCTAGCCCTTCTTGTCCTGGGAATACTTTTATTCCTGCACATTGTGTTAAAGCTTATCTTTGACAACATCAACATGTTGGCAGCCAAAGTACATGGCTTGAACCTTAAAATGGACCCCCCAGAAAGAATCATTAAATTAACAGGCTGGCAAGCCAAGGACAGGTAAGATTCTGCACAGAGCCTTACCAACCTAAAGCAGAAGTGCATTGCTTTTGATAATGCATGTTCCATGACAGGCAAGGAAAGCATTCTTGTTAGAACTACCTAAGACAGGCTCAGTCTTGTTAATGAAATAAAAAAGGTGGAGAGGTGGAGAGCCTTTGGGGCTGCTTGGCAAGAAGCTGACATGGGCCAAGGATAAGGAAATGGGCTGCTTGGCAGGAATATGACATTGGCCAGGGACAAGGAAGCAGTCTTCAAGCAGGAATCTGACATTAGACTAGAACAAAGAAGAAATTTAGGTAGGAATCTAAATTGTAGACTACAACAAAGGAGTAATCTCAGGCAGGAATCTAAATACTAGGCCAGAACAAGGAAGTAATTCCAGACAGGAATCTAAATCTTAGGTTAGAACAAGGAAGTAGGCTTAGACATGAAAATGACCTTGGGCTAGAATAGGGAAGTAGGCTCAGATACTTTGCTCATCATGATAAGCCTTTAGAAACAGTGATCACAGGAGTGTTCATGTAATTGGGTTTAATGCCTTTCTTTTTCTTTGACTATTTGTGTTTATTGTATTGCTTGTTCCTTGACTATTTGTATCCATTGTATTGCTAGAACCTTAATCTAGAGCTGACCTTCATACATGCATGTAATCAAAATGTTATAAAAGCATAAAGGAAGAAGGGTATAGGATAGGGGGTTCTAGGGAGGGGAAATGGGGGAAGGGGATGACATCTGTATTGTAAATAAATAAAATGTCCAATAAAAAATCTCTAAGAGAATAATGTTTATTTATCCATCGGGTGTACGTGTTTGTACCTGTGTGAGCAGGTGTCTATGGAGGCAAGAGATGGAACCTACACTGAGTGTCTTCCTTCATGATTTTTTCTGATAAAATGTTTATCTCTGAACATGAAACTCATAGATTCAGCTAGACTAGCTGGCCAGGAGGTCCCAGGGATCTGCTTATGCCATCCTCCCCAGTGCTGTGATTATAGACATACACACCAACTTTGGCTTTTACATGTATTCTGGGGATTGAACTCCTTTTATGTGTGTAGTCACATTTTACCCATTGAACCATGTCCCCACCCTCCAAAAGTATATTAATAGTGCTGTCACTGAGCCATTGACCACATCTTTTTGCAGGCTCTTCCCACTGCTGGGATGTTCTTTCTTCATTTCACCTGGGATGAGGCAGAGAGGAGATAATTACAAGTTAACCCAGGTTCTTCCTTCAGACTCCATCTTCAAACCATGTTTTCCCTTTAAACGTGTTGAGATCATTTTCAACTTTTCCTTAATAAAATAAATTTCTTTTTCTTTTTTATTCCTACCAAGCAGTAGACTTCGTTTCAAAGAAGGCTACTTTTGTTTTGCAACTGTGGTGGCAGGAGTGAGGGTTTTCTGAAGGAATATTTGTGTTTGCCCTTTGGCTATCAGACTCTGGAAACAATGGAGTCCTAGCAATTGGAATTTCTTCATAAATTTCATGTCAAGAGAAGAAAAAGCCTGAAGCCTTGTGTCAACCAGGAGACAAGCCTATTTTCCAGGAAGAGATTTCACAGTTCTGGCAATTTGTTATACAATCAGGGATGGGTCAATGACAGGTGGGACCACACCTTGATTAGCTTAGGTATGCACAGCTCTTGGTCTCTATTTAAACCTAAACCTCCTGTCAGGACCCTGAAGATGGCATTGGGGATCAGTGGGCATGCTTATTTGTTCCTCTTCACAATGTGGCCATAATGAATGAATTTCCTTCTTTCATTTTACTCCTATGTGTCTGTTTATGTGGTATCTTGATGACAGGTGGCCCAGCCTGGCATCTTGGAGTTGCTGAGTGTGTGTGTGTGGGAGGGGTGAGGAGTCAAGCTTCTCCCTACTAATTATGGCAACACTTCATCCATTTTCTTCATTACACTGCTGGAGCTCAGGAAATAATATCCTAAGAACTTACACATTGAAGTACCAAGAAGTCTTGTGAAATGCCTTACAAATCAAGTTCCCTGTAGGGAACAAACTTGTGATTCATTTACTTGGAGTTGGAGGCAGGAGTCTAAGTTTCACACTAGCATGAACAATTTAGGAAGATGCCATTTCAAACAACCAAAGCAAGACCCAAACGCAAACCAGAACCAGAATCCAACAAACCCAAACTCAAATCCAAACCAAAACCAAGGTCAAATCAAAACCAAAACCAAAACCAAAACCAAAACCAAAACCAAAACCAAAACCAAAACCAAAACCAAAGCCAAACCCAAAGCCAAACCCAAATCAAACCCAACCCAACCCAACCCAACCCAACCCAACCCAACCCAAAACCAAACCAAAAGCAAAAGCATAACCAGACCAAACCAAATCACAAACCAAAACCAAGGTCAAATCAAAACCAAAACCAAAACCAAAGCCAAATCCAAACCCAATCCAATCCAACCCAACCCAACCCAACCCAACCCAAAACCAAACCCAAAACCAAACCCAAAACCAAACCCAAACCCCAAACCAAAACCAAATCAAAACCAAACCCAAAACCAAATCAAAACCAAAACCAAAACCAAAGTCAAACTAAAACCAAAACTAAACCAAACTAAAACCAAAACTAAACCAAACTAAAACCCAAACCCAAACCCAAACCCAAACCCAAACCCAAACCCAAACCCAAACCCAAACCCAAACCCAAACCCAAACCCAAACCCAAACCCAAACCCAAACCCAAACCCAAACCCAAACTAAAAGAGAAAAACTGTTCTGCGGTCTCAGTGGCACTGGTGCCTCCGATTAGTATTTGTACAGGTCATTTTCATAGCAAGTAGATTTTGCTAATGGTCTGTTACACGTTGGCTTTGGGGTGTGTGTGTGTGCGCGCGTGAGCGCGTGCATGCACACATGTGCATGTGTGTGGTAGTTGGAGGACAGCATCATCAGTTTCATTTTTCAGTTGCCTTTCTTTTTCTTAAATGTGTTTGAGACAGGGTCTGTTGCTGTGCCAAATAGCTGGAGTAGTTGGCCAGCAAGCTTCCAGGGGTCTGCCTGACTTTGCCTTTCAACTTGTCATTTTCTAGGATTACGAGTCTGTGCTACAATGCCTGGCTTCTCATATGGATTTTGTAGGCTTAAATGGGGTCCTGCGTAAGCTGTGCCACAGGGCTTGGGCTGACTGGGGAGGTGGGATGTGGGAGTTTTGACTGTGCTTACCCCATGCTGGTGCCTGGTGTGTGTCGGACTATGGGAAGCCATGGGACACTGCTCTGGCAGTGAAGGAGCACAATCTGAGGTCCCCGGTGACAGCCAGAGCTGGCTTGGGAGTCCTCAGGTCTGCAGGGAGGCCAGGGCCATCTGGTTCTCAGGCTCCTGGGCACCAAGGTGCCGCTGGGAGCCACAGAAGAGCTTAGAACAAAGTGGGGGCCTGTGGGCTAGATCTAGGCCAGGGCCAAACAGAAAAGGGGGGAGCTTCGGCTGGGGCCTGTGGAGAGGAGTTCTGGGCTTGTCGGTGGGCAGCTAGCTTGGCTTGGTGGAGGCCATGGCTGGGAGTGCTGAGAGGCCTTCTGCAAGAGATTAAGTGGCTGTCTCTTTAGGTGAAGGCTTACTCCATTGCTCCCCATGGTGGATCCTGATGAAAAGAGATAGTCCATGGTTTTAAGGCATTTATTGTCAGGGTGGAACGTGGATGAGTAAAACTGTACCCCAATTCTCAAGGTGGGCCTGAGGTTAAATACCCTTTGCAGGGAGGAGGGTCTGGGAAGGAAAACTTAATTGGCTAAGCCCTTCAGGCCTTTAGGTACCTCATTAAAATGGAGATCTGTCTTGAGGCTATGTGATCACAGGTCACGTTCTGTACCTGTGGAGGGGTTTGGGGTGTTGGCCTTACGTGACTGATGGCCACAAATATATGGAGGGCTGCAGCCTCGTGCCAGGAGCCTGGTGTCTGGGAGCGTGGCAAAAATGCTTTCCGTCCCTCAGGGTCACTGGGGTTCCCAGCCTGTACTCTACCAGGAACCAGGCTGCCTTTCACGGTCCTACAGGTTTTGAGAATCTGAACTCCTCTCCTCAGACATTTGAGGCAAGCACTACCTACTGAGTCGTTTCCCTAGTCCTGGTAAGCTTTTGTTTTTCTAGTACAGTAATGTGGCATGACTATGGTGGGTTCTTATACTATAACACCTACACACACACTCACATGTGCACACACACATTCACTCTCACACAGACATACACATGTACACACAGACACACTCAGACACACTTGCACACATACAACTTCAAACACCTCATATACATACACACATGCATACACACTGACATATACTCTCACATATTTCCTCTCTCACACTGTCACACACACATAGATAATCACAAACACCCTCACACATACATAGTCACACAAACATTTATCTCTCTACCCATCCCCTATGTTAGCATTTCCTCTAGGCTCCACCCAATAGTTACCTAGAAACAGTCAAGTATAAGCCTGGGTTGCTTGAACACATGAAAGAACTGTTATGAGTCTCTCTCTCTCTCTCTCTCTCTGTCTCTCTCTCTCTGTGTCTCTCTCTGCTTCCCCTCCCCTCCCCTCCTGCCTTCTCCATCTTCTTCCTCTTTCCCTATGTGTTGCTGGCCAGGTTCTTCCCTTCTTTATCTCTTCTCTCTTTCTGTCCTTCTCTGTCCTCTTTCTTTCTCTGCCTCTACTCCCTTCCCCAGACCCCCTGTTTAGGTCCCAAATAAACTTCCTTTTATGCTAGACCCATTGTATGGCTGATACCTGGGGGTAGGGGTGCCAAAGTATGGACCCACAAAGTCACCGCCTCTTGCTGCATCATACTGAGTTTTATAAAACATATCAACATATACCAAGGGCAGAGGTGAGAGAAAAAGGAATGCACTCCAAGATACATCACAAGTGCCCTTCTACTAGCTACCATGTCTTTCTTCTGTGCTCAGGGATCAGTCAGCCCTTGCCGGCCCTGGAGGAAACCCAGCGGGCTTTCCCTTCTGCATCTCCTCTCCAACCAGATCTCAAGTCTTCCAGAATTTGAATGGGAAGGTAGTAGGTGTCTAATATTGATTATGGTTTTAAGAGAGAATGCATTTCACATAAATGATATCTTAGATGATAACAACTCTGGCCAAACAGCCTGGAAAATCACATTTCTTAGGCCGGTGCCTGCAGCTGCATGTGTTAGGTGGCAAAGCCTGCTGCATTCAATCATCTTTCAATTTGAAGCTGGATCCCTTCAGTGTAGGAGGGAGGAAAATCTCTAGGCTCAACATTTACAAAACGTTAAGCCCCCTGCCTCTTTGAGCTCTGTCAGAAAGATTTCAGTTCCAGTATAAACCCTTCCTTCCACCCGACTGCATTGAATGTGTTGAGTCTGTGAGCTCATGCCCTGACTTCTTTGCAGGGATTGTTTTTAAAAATCATAATTTGTTTTTTAAGGTAGACCACATTAAATCCTTAGCATCCTTTTTTTTTTTTTTTTTTTTTTTTTGGCAGGGGCGGTGGAATTTTCTCAGCTTCTTGTCTCTGTTATAATAGAGAACTGAAAACAATGGTTTCAGGATTCAGAGAAGATTGGTGTGGTTGAATGAGAAATGTCCCTGCAAGCCTATGTGTTTGCACACTTGATTCCCTGTTGGGATGCTGTTTGTGAAGCTGTGGAACCTGGAGGGAAATGGGCCATTGAAGCACTTTTTAAAAAGTTTCTTATTTATTTATCTTTAAAGATTTGTTTATATTATTTGAAACTGTGTGTGTGTGTGTGTGTGTGTCAGAGGCATCAGATCCCCCTGGAGCTGGGGCTGCAGGCAGTGGTGAGCTGCCTCATGTGGGTGCTGGGAACTGAACTCTGGTCCTTTGCAAGAGGAGTAAGTGCTCTTAGGCCCTGAGCCAGGGCTGCAGGTTTTATAGTGCGGTTCCACCTCCTGACTGCAGGTGCAATGTGTCCACCTCCTTTCTCACTGTGCCTTCTACATCATGCTGGACTCTGTATTCTTTTGAACTATGAGCCCGAATAAACTCTTTCTCTCTTAAGTTGCCTCATGTCAGGTATTTTGTCACAACAATGAGACAAGTAATGAATACATAAGTACAAATTATAGAAGTGCTTATGAAGGAACCCAAGTGAGAGCAACAAAGGCTGCTTGGCCTGGCTTCCTTAGGCCACGGGTTGGCCCCGACTCTTTGGGAGGACTAATAATTGTTCAAGGCTGGTGTCTCCCTTGTTCTTTTTCCTTCCTTCCTTCCTTCCTTCCTTCCTTCCTTCCTTCCTTCCTTCCTTCCTTCTTTGAATACCAACAACAATAACAACAACAATAATAGTATAATTACATTATTTTCCGTTTCCTTTCCTTCTTTTACCATCCCTGTATATCTTTCATTTCTCTCTAAAATTCATGGCTTCATTCTAGTTAATTGCATGCATATATGTATATGCGTATATGTGTATATGTGTGTATATTCATATATATATATATATATATATATACACACACACACTCACATACACACAACACAATGTTACTTGTGTTGTCCACTTGGTATTGCATAATCAACTGTGGGATAAGACACTTCATTCATGTATCTTCTTGCATTTCTAGAAGACATAATCTCACAGCAAACTTCCTGTTCCTCTGGCTCTTACCCATCTTCCAAAATGAGAGGAGAAGGGATTATCCTGTTGGGTTTGGGATGGAAGCTGAGAAAGCTCACTTCAGAGACAGAAGCTTCAAAGCAAAAGTTTTATTCTTTGAGGGCTCAGGGAGGCAGCCAGTTCAGGATCTGAATGGTGTCCCTGAAGGGAGATTGTACAACATATTTTATAGAATGGGAACACAAAACAAAGGGTATCAGTATCGGCAGTTGCATTGACCAATCATATTTTGACACAAGGGGTCCAGCAAGGAAGCTAATGTTGGTGAGTGGGCCTTAACTGGGCCACCTGATTTCAGGGTCCTTGATTCAGTTTTTTCAGTCAGGTCCCCTCCTGAGCTCTGGTCTAGAATTTAGAAAGATAAGGAAACAGAGGCTTGGGCAAGCTGCTGTAGTCAATTAAGTCAAGACAGGCAGCACATTTATGACTTGGGTGCCATTGTTTAGGTTACAGGATAACAGGACCATCCATTTTTACAGCCTTTACTAGTTAACAAACAGGAAACACCTGAAGAAGCAGGATAGAGTTTAGATCCCTGGCTTGGGAAATGTGAACTCAGTTTTGACCCTGTCAGCAAGATGGAACTCGGTCCTGAGATGGCTAGATTCAGGAAACTGTCTTCTAACAGTGCTGTGGATGTGTGAGCTGGCCCTAGGAACCAAATGATCTCTTGTTGCCTGGACTTTGCAAAGAGAAGTTTGCTTGATGATGAATGAGAGTCACACTTGTGTCTGTGGGTCTAGGGATGCATATTCAGAAGGTAGTCATGAACAATGATGACACCAATAAGCATGCTAACACAGAGGAGGGAGAAGCTCATGGGGTCTTAATCCTACCCTGAAAACAAGAGGAGCTTCTTTTTAAAAGACCAGACCTGCTGGACAGACACCCAGAGAGCCCGAGATCTCAGTTTTCCAAGTTTGCATGGTGACTTATTAATCACCCATTCAGGCACACCTTTGCATTGCAACGTAGTGTTTACGGTGCTTAACTTTTTGTACAGCTTTTATTTCAGCTTTAAAAATTAGCATAGGGAATATTCATCTTCATCATGGCATTTTCATACCTAATTTGTCTGGCAGGGTTGGGGAGTGGGCACAGTTGGTCAAGTTCTGGTTTTTGCAATTGTGAAGACCTGAGTTTCAGCTCTAGAACCAATGTGAAAAACAAACAAATGAAAAAAAACAACAAAAACAGGCGTGGTGGTGCACTTGTAATTCAGTACAGGGGAGGTAGCAGCTCCTTGGAGCTTTCTGGTCAGACAGCCAAGGCTACTTGGCAAATTCCAGACCACCAAGACACACTGTCTAAACAAAGAAACAAAGAAAGAAAGAAACAAAGAAACAAAGAAAGAAAGAAACAAAGAAACAAAGAAACAAAAAAAATACAAGATGGATGCCACGTGAAGTCTGACACTCAGGGCTGTCCTCTGGCCCTCATAAGCATGGCTTTTCATACACACATTTGTGCATATGAAAAAGCCCACTATAATATATGTATATTAACAAAGCATATTAACAAAGGAGCTGTGAGAGGTAGCTGGGTACCTGTCCAGTAGGCTTTGAACCCTGGAGACCCTCTTTTCACATAGCTACAGCCCCTCCCACAGAGAGGTTTGTGGCCATTGGTCACACAGGTAGGGGGCATGACTACAGGCCACAGAGCCTCAATACAGATCTCCATATTTATGAGATACCTAAAGGCCAAAGGGTGTAGCTAATTAAGCATTCCTTCCCAGACACTCCTCCTTGCAAAAGGTATTTAACCTCAGGCCCGCCCTGAGAACATGGGGTATAGCTTCATCCATTTTCCACCATGATAAATATCTTAAGACCATAGCTTAAGACCATGGACTATCTCTCTTCTTTGGGGCCCACTGTGAGGAATTGTGGAGAAGGTCTTTAACTACAGAGCCACAGTCTAATCTCCACTAATGACCTCTGTAAGCTTCCAGCCGCGGAAGCCACCAACTCAAACAAGCTTCTCAGCAGTGCCTGAGAGCCCAAGGGCTGAGAACCAGTTGTTTCCCGGCCTCCTTGGCCCGGGGAACCCCAACCAAAGAGCTTTGGACACCATGGGACCTCAGACTGTGTTCCCTCCTCTCACGAAACAGAATCCTGATGCTTCTCACAGCCGCCCGCCTGGCACAGCATGGAGTGAACACAGTCAAATTTCCGTGCCTCTGCCTTTCTGAGCCGCAGCTCCAGTCATGGAAGCGGTAGATGCAGGACCCATGCCCACGCGCACGATACAGCCCAACAGAGCTATACTTTATGGGAGCTAAGAAGGTAACTCAGTCAATGGAGCGCTTGCCTAGCTAGCATGAAGCCCTGAATTTAATCTACGACAGCATGTAAACAGACCATGGTAGTGCATACTTCAGCATCAGCACTGGGCGGTGAGGGTAGGGGAATCAGTGTTTCAAGGTCATCCTTGGCTATACAGTGAGTTTGAGGCCAGCCTGAAACCTTGTCTCAAAAGAAAATTTAAAAGAATTACAAAGAATGTTTTTATTTCTTCTCAAAAGCATGTGGTTTGATGGATGACCATTTTTTTCCTCACCTCAAGTAAAATACTGTCCACATAAACTCTTCTAGTATCCCAAGTTCTTCTCAGTAAACCTCTCAGTTGAAACCCCTTTTCATCTTTACAGAGACTTAACTGATATTACTTATGTGTTTATGTATGGGTGCACATGTATGTGTGAGTGTAGTGGTTTGAATCGGTTTGCCCCCATGGACTCATGTGTGAACGATTGGCCCACAGGAAGTGACACTATTCAGAGATGTGGCCTTGTTGGAGGAAACGTATCACCGTGGGGGTGGGCTTTATGGGGTCCTAGTGCTCCAGCCAGTGCGAACAAGGTAGTTTCTCTGCTTGACTTTGAATCAAGACTCTTGGCTCTTTCTTCAGCACCATGTCTGCCTGGATGCTGCCATGCTTCCTGCCATGATGATAATGGACCGAACCTCTGAAAGTGTAAGCCAGCCCCAATTGAATGTTTTCCTTTATAAAAGTTACCTTGGTCATTGTGTCTCTTCATAGCAATAAACCCCTAACTAAGACACACGTGCATATGGAAGTCATAGGACAACTCGAGTGGAATTCCTTAAACACATTCTACCTTTTGCTTGAGACAGCATCTCTCATTGCCTGGAAATGTTGTCAAGTAGGCCATATTAACTGGCTATTGAGCCCCAACAACCCACCTGTACACCTCCCATCTCACAAGCTCTGGGATTATAGCAACATGCCACTGTGATTGGATTTGAAACAATATAGTTTGATCATGCTCATTCACAACTTCTTCCTTTAATTCCTCCCAGATCTGCCCCACTGCCTACACCTTGACTTTGTGTCCTCTCTTTCTCAGGTTGGAGGATCAGAGAGTTTTCAGATGTTTCTTCCCTGGGAATTCTTTGAGCAGGGTCACCTCTCAATGCGACGCTCTAGTTTTCAACATCCATTTTAACTTCTCTTTCTCTCTTGAGAATTTCATATGTATATAAAATAAAATATGAAAACATAAGGAATGCTTTAGGAATTTTTGTGATTCCCAGCATGGGAACCATATCAATCTTCTATGTATTGCTCCCCTTTTTTTGAATACGTGATGCTAAACCAAGCACACATAACATTTTTGCACACACACACACACACACACACACACACACACACACACACACAATATGGAAGATGGAAGGGTTCAAAAGACACCCACCCTTCAGTTAGAGTTTAAAGGCATCTAATGGTAACTATGGAGGAGAGACTTATGAGACCCTATCCTTCCCTAAGATCTATAGACAGTTAATGGTAGCTAAGGAGAAAAGGAAGACATGTTATTTAGTAGTGTAGCTACTGGTCAAGCGGCAACAGTCCCGTAGAAAACACTTCACCCATGCTCCTGCAAGCAACTGCAAGTTAACTCATGCACTCACTGGAAACAGAGTACATGAAACCAGAAGGGGGCCTATGTAGGAAGAGAAAAGGGATTAGCAAGAGATGGGGAGGACAAGATGAGAGTCCGTGAATATGCACAAGCTCACAGTACTTCTCCAATTCACACTCTTCTAAGTGCCTATCATGATCACTTAGGATGGCTATAACATCACAGCTTTTTTTTTTTTTTTTTTTTTCAGGGTGAAGTTTATAGAAAATATTCTCTGATTTTTTTTTTTTTTTAGCATCTTTTTAGGTTTGTTTTTACTTCTGTTGGACACACATTCCCTGAGCTATGCTTCAGTCAAAATTTTGAAAAATAGTAAAATTTCACTTGGCTGGATATTGAATCAGACAGTGGGAAATGGGTATGTTAAATTCTTAGCAGAGGTATCATCTTTTATACTCTTTATGTTTTGACTTTAATATTAATCCAAGAAGCTCATAGATTAAGAAGTTAAGGTGACAGGGCTGGAGAGATGCCTCCATGGTTAAAACCATTTCCTGTTCCTCAAGAGAACCTGAGTTTGGTTCCCAGAACACAACACAAGGCTCACAGTTGCCTACATCTCCAGCTTCAGGGTATTTGATGCCCTCTGCTGGCCTCCATAGGCGCTGCACTCATGTGTGCCTATGATATATACATGACATCTTTAAAAATTAACAGTAAAGGTTGGGCATGCCAGCATCCAGGACTGCAGAACTAACACAGGGGTCTTTCTGAGCATGCTAGATGGCTGTCTAGTTAAAGTAGTGAGCTCCAGGTTCTCGAAGAGATTGTCTTGAAAACTACAGTGGCAAGCAATTGAAGAAAAGGTATACAGTGTTGATTTCTAGCCTCTACATGTGTGCATATGCACATGAATACACACGCACACACACGTGCACACACACATGCACACACACATGCACACACATATGTGTTAAGGTACCACGTTCTTTCTTTCTTTCTTTCTTTAGGTTTTTCGAGACAGGGTTTCTCTGTGTAGACCACATTATTTTTTTTTACCGCCCCCTTCCCTGTCGATATTTACTTAAATAAATTTGGAAAACTTACTCTTTCCTCTTTCTCATTCAAACAATTAGTAAAGCTAATTTCCATTATTCTCCAAAAAGCGAGCTGTAAGTTGAATTGTGAATTAATTTTCAAAGAAGACTAATTTTTGTCTTTCAAGGAATGAAGGACCTAGAAAGAAAGAGCTTCAGGAAGAGTCGGATGCAAAGGAAATTGAGACAGGCAGAGCATCCTCTGCTTCCAGCTTCCAGAGGTCGCCTGATGGTGTGGAGCCGGTGGAAAGGAGACTGAGGACTAACCCCATCATCGTGTTCCTGGCTTACTTACACGAGACCTCTGATCTACCACACAGCTGGCAAGGGGCAATCGGTCAGGAAGTCCACCAGTACTCATTCTAGCCTGGAGCTTGTGTTTCTGCACATTTTGACGATTCCCTACAAGTTTGCTTACATCCGGTTTGAGCCTGTTTCCCCAAGCCAGTACAAAGCAGAACACTGCACGTTTCCTTAGAACTTGCAGACAGGTGAGGATGAGAATTACTGAGCTCCTGACCACTTGCTTTTTTATCTTCACAATCTTCCAGTTTCTGAGACTCGAGTTAAGTAACCTTCCCTTTCCTTTTTCTTTTCCTTTTAGAATGTCACAGTATTTCTTTAAGTCTGTGACTTTGAATGTTATAGTTTTCCTCAGGGTGAATCAAGGGTTATACCGTTTGGGGGACGGGGGTAGGGACATCCAGGGTGGGCAAAGGTCATTGGCTGAAGACTGAGGAGCTGAGATGCCTCATTATTAAGGGGAGGCATCCCAGAAATCTCAGGTGCTAACTGAATGGGTTCTTATTGGAAAGCTGAACCTGTAATTTCACCAAGGCTACATGACATTCTGCAGGTATAGGGTATGGTGTCTGGGACTCCTATACCTGTCAGAGGAAGCCTTGCTGACAAAGGGAGTCTGCCATTTAGTACAGAGCTCAGGGATTTCTCATAATGTCAGACTTTGATGTTAGCAGCAGAGTTTTCCTACAGAATCCTCTCTCTTTCATTAGCATATGTTAATTATGTATTGATGAACTTACTGCATAATACTACATAATAATATTATCCTGACATTTTCGTAGATGCATATGTCTTATTTTGACTATATTCATCCATTACCTTTTCCGCTGACTCATCCCATTCATCTACCCAATGAGTCATTCAACATTTCAAACAAATATTTTATTTATTATTCACATATGAATATATTGTTATTTGGATCAAAGATACCCCATTCCATCCCCTTAAGTTCTTCCCCTGTACACCCATCATTTCTCTCTCTCTCTCTAAATATCAATTGTGTCTGTTTAGAGCTTCCCTTATGTGCATGTGTGCATGGGTGTAGGGTCAGCTCCCTGTGCATAGGATGTATCTCAGTGTCACATATCTGAAGAAAATGGACTCTGACTCCCTTCTCCAATAGCCATCAATAGCCCATAGCTCCTCAGATAGGGGTGAAACTTCATGGTCCCTTCCCCAGTGCATTCTGGGATTGCACTAGTCCCACTACTTTTATGGCATGTGTGTGTTCTAATGAGTTTTAGTTAGGGTTGTTTTCAGGAGCACGGAGGATGAGCTACAGGATCACTGACAACTCTTCAGTAGATATACCATAGGAGTATATCTCCTTTCCCCCATAGCAACTATTAACTGTATAAATGCTCAGGAGGGCTAAGGTAAGAGGTATATAGATAAGATGAACGGTGAGCAGTAGCTTCCAGTGGTGGGTCTTGTGTGGATCTTATCAGTGACTTCAGGACATTTTCCAACCAGCCCAGCTCTTCTCAGTCACTGCTTGAGTTTCCCCCACAGATTTTTCCATCCATGGGTTAGAACAGATGGAGAGCAAGAACAGTGCGGATCTCACAGCGTGGTCCCATCCACTTGGCTTGGGGTACAGGGTTGAGATAGCACATCTTTCCCGACTCCCTGGTGCTGCAGTTTTAGGTTTTGTTTGTGATTAATGTCCAGTGTAAAGGTGAGTAATGGAGCAATTCATTGTAGTAATTCAAGCTATGGAGGATATATGGACTCCTTTGCTCAGCATCCTTTCCTCCAACTCCCTGTCACATAAAAAGAATCATTACATCAGAGAATATGTTGCCATCACCTTCGGGAGCCAAGTTGAGATACAGCTCATGGTCTTGGGTGTCGTCACTCCCAAAACCCTTCATTGTAAGACTGAAGGATGATAGGTGGCTAGCAGACCTTTTCCTGTTAGGGTCTGAAGGCTGTAACCCACCTCCAGATTGTGTGTTGATATCCCAGTCCTTAAATGACAATGTCTGAAGGCAAGGGCTATGGAACATGACTAGGTTATGAGGGTGGAACCTCATGAAGGGTGTAGAGCCTAGGTCCATGGCTGGAGACGTCACATGTGATTAAGATGAACATGTGATTAAGATGAACAAGACCCTGTATTTAGTTAGAGAGAGAGAGAGAGAGAGAGAGAGAGAGAGAGAGAGAGAGAGAGAGAGAGAAAGAGAGAGAGGCAGAAAGAGAGAGGCAGAAAGAGAGAGACAGAGAGTGACAGAGAGAGATGGAGAGAGAGAGTCAGAGAGACAAAGACAGAGACAGAGTTTTATAGTATACAGGGCACAGGTAAATAGACAGCAATGGAGCTTTTTATCACACATCCAGCCAGCTGTAACCTTAGCCTTGGCCGTCACAGCCTCAGGAACTGTGAGAAATAAGTTACTGTTCTTTATAATCTAAATTGTTCGGTCACAGCATCCCCAAAGGATCAAGACAGCTCTTAATGCCTTGTTTCTTCTCTTTGGCTTTCTGTCTTGTGTGTGTGTGTGTGTGTGTGTGTGTGTGTGTGTGTGTGTGTGTGTGTGTATCTGAGTGGGCACATGCATATGTGTCCACACCTGTGGAGCTCAGAGGTTGACATTAAGTCTCTATGAAGTGCTTTCCACTTATTTCCTGAGGCAGTTCTCTTACTGACCCCCAGAGATCACCAGTTAATGCTACTCTACCAGCTAGTTGCCCTGGAAACACCCTATCTCTGCCTCCCAAGTGCAGGGATTACCTGCTCAGCGTGACCGTGAGTTCTGAGGCTCTGAGCTCCAGTTCTTACACTTGTGGGGCAAACACTTTGCCCACTATACCATTTTCACCCTGTTTCATGTCTTTTGCCTCCTTTCCAGAATAACTGATTGAACATTAATGAGCCATATCTGCTCCTAAATTAGTGTTGCTTCTGCATTGTGTGGTTATAACCTCAAGATAATTTCTGACTCCTGGGATCTGTCTGGGAGGTGAGTCAGGTAAAGAAACCTGCTTGGCTATTGGAAAGAAACCCACTGCTTTTAAAGGTTCGTGGGAGTGCAGCAGCTTGCCCTCTCACAGGGATGGATGAGCAGAGGAGCAGGTAAGTATGTCTGGGGAACTTGGCATAGCCTCTTTGATTTTAGGGAGGAGGAGGCCCAATGTTTGTAAACCCACCAGGGCTTGGGACTAAGAAGTCCTAACCTTACTAGCTGTGGAGGTGAGTGACATCACCTTTCAGTCAAAGGGAGGGACACTCTCAGTTTTGATTTCCTGTCCCAGCCTGTGGGCTACAGTCATGGGACTTGGGGGTATTGATGATGCTAGTGGAGATATTTCTGTCCTCATTGTAGCTTCTAAGACCTTGGGGTCATCTTTTATTTATTTAGTGTAGACATTTATACCAAGCCCTGCTAAACTAAAATAACTAAAGTTGGGCTCTTATGAAAGATAAAGGTTTATTGAGCTTATGGCTTTAGAAGCCTAAGAGCAAAGTGTTTACACTCATTTGGTTACATTGCCCGTGGTACAGGCACCATGACAGGTGGCCTAAGCATTGGGGGATGCTTAGGTTTTGTTGTCAACTTGAAACAACCTAGAGTGTCCAGGGAAAAAAAACCTTAATTGAAGTGGTCAGTGGAGAAAGCCCACAGTAGAAACAGCAACATGAAGCATGGAGATCTGGGTTAGTGACTGAGTCAATCAGCCTCATTCCTCCGTGGGTTCTGCTTTAGTCCTTGCCTTGACTTCCCTCAATAATGGGCTGTGACATGGTGCTGGAGAAGAAGCTGAGAGTTCTACATCTTTATCCATAGGTGGAAGAAGGAGAATGTGCCACACTAGGAGAAACTTGAGGATAAGAGACCTCAAAGCCAGACTCCACAGCGACACACTTCCTCTAACAAGACCACACCGATTTCAACAAGGCCACATTTCCTAATAGTGCCCCTCCTTATGGGACAAGCATTTCAAACACATGAATCCACAGGGCCACTCCTATTCAAACTACCACAAAGTCATCCTCCCTAAGTTGCATTTACTTAGAGTGTTTTATCACAGTATTAAAAATGAAATTAGAATAGGGAAGATCACACAGTAAGACAGGAAGCAAGAGAGCCTGGAAATACTGATCTTTGAAAAACAAAAAAATCATAACAAAACAAAATACAAGAAAACAAAACCAAAAAGTTATGTGTGTTGACACAACACTAAGATGGCAGCCAGAGCACGAAGTGTGGGAGTCGGTTATCTCTTCCCACTACACAGGTCTCTGGGATGGAACTTGGCTAGTCAGTCTTCACAGCAGATGTCTTTACCAACTGGATCATCTCACCAACCCCAATTTCTTCCAATAGCAAAACCTCCATTTAAATAGTTACCTGGGCTAAGCAAACCTCTGGAAAGTTCTTCCATCTCTTTTGCTTGTTTGTTTATGTTTTCTTAATTGAAATTTTTTATTTACATTTCAAATGTTATCCTCTTTCCCAGTCCCCCCTGAGCCCCCCTATTCCATCCCACCTCCTCTGCTTCTATGAGGGTGTTCCCCCCCAACCATCCACTCCCTCCTCCCTACCCTTGAATTCCCTTATACTGGGGCATTGAGCCTTCACAGGACCAAGGGCCTCTTCTCCCATTGATGCCCAACAAGGCCATCCTCTGCCTTGTGGCTGGAGCCATGGGTCCCTCCATGTGTATTCCTTGGTTGGTGGCTTAGTCCCTGGGAACTCGGGGGGGGGGTTCCAGTGGGTTGATATTAATGCTCTTCCTATGGAGTTGCAAACTTCTTTAGCTCCTTCAGTTCTTTCTTTAACTCCTCTACTGGGGACCCCATTGAGGACCCTGTGTTTAGTCCAATGGTTGGCTGCGAGCATCCCCTCTGTATTTGTCAGGCTCTGGCAGAGCCTCTCCAGAAACAGCTATATCAGGCTTCTGCCAGCAAGCACTTCTTGGCATCCACAATAGTGTCTGGGTTTGGTGACTGTATATGGGGTAGATCCCCAGGTGGGGCAGTCTTTGGATGGCCTTCCCTTCAGTCTTCATCTCTTATACTGTCATGAATCATACCATAGACCAACCTTCTAACACTTGAGCCCTTGGTGGACAAATAATATCTAAACCACAAGAATATCCTGAAGTTTGACAAAGGAGTTTACCTTTATTGTTTGAAAAACAAAAACAAAAACAAAAACAAAAACATCCAGGGTTTTTTAGATCATGTGCTTATTATACACAGGTATGTAGTTCAATTCTTACTGTGAGTGGGGTGCATGTATGTATACACATATGTAATTCTTCACTGGTGAAGACAGTGTTTAAAGGGAAGAGAAGGGAGAAATGGAGAATCTAACTCAGCCTGTAGGTTGTGGCGTTTTCTGCATATCAACATGTCCCCAACACAGCCTAGAATTAAGTGGGAAGAAAGTCTTAATGAGGAATTATCTACATTAGCCTAGTTTATAGGTATGTCTGTGGGAAATTGCCTTGATTGTTAGGTGATGTGTAAGACCCAGCTCACTGTGAGCAACACCAGTCCTTGGGTGTAGGCTTCCACACTGTGAGAATGTAGAAAGCTGGCTGAAAGCCAGCTCGCTAACCAAGGATCTGCACATTCATTCTCTTTCTGCTCTTGACTGCACATGATGGTTTATGTTCCTGCCTTGACTACCTCAAAATAAACCCTTTCTTCCACAAGTTGTTTTCTGTCATTTTTTCCTGTGGCTTTTATTACAGGGACAGAAATGAGAGTGTTTGTGTGTGAACAGAGTTGAGGAAAGAAGCAGATACACCAACTTGACAGGACAGCACCAGGCATCTGGGTGGGGTATTTCCTACTATAGGATTGTATCCTGCCTAGTCAGGAGATCGCCAGGGGAGGAAGTGGTTATTGCTGCAGTGGGGGAGGAAAAACGTCTCTCTCTCTCTCTCTCTCTCTCTCTCTCTCTCTCTCTCTCTCTCTCCCTCCCTCCCTCCCTCCCTCTCTTCCTCCTTCCTTCCCTCTCTCCTTCTCTCCCTCCTTCCTTCCTCTTTTCATCCCCCCTCTCTCCCTCTTCCTCCTTTCCCCCCTCTGCCTCCTTTGTTTTTCTCAGAGCCCAGTGTGGCCCTTGTAAAAACATCCAACACATTGTATCCCAAGTCCATGCCATTATTACCAGGAATGTATAAGCAACATTATCCATCTCAGAGTAAAATCAGCATTTGCTATCCTGATGAAGTCCCTTTCAATTTTTACAGAGCCTAAACTTCAGAAAGAAACTCCACGTACTATCTCTCTCTGCTCCATGCACTGCACCCCTAGCTGTATCAGGACTCTCTCCATCTACCGTATGTCTGATTGAAAATTCAATTCAACTCACTTCAAATATGTATTGAGTACCTTCATGTCGGCAGCGAAGTCATAAAAGCCACAGGGGATACAAAATAAGTATAAAGTACAGACTCGGGCTTCAGAAAGTCTGCCACACGATTGGGACCAGCACACAGAATCAAGAGACCCACATGAGACAGAATACATTTGCTTATCAGAATGTGTTGTTCTGACACTAAGTGCATTGAGCGCTGTAGAAGAGGACTTCTGGGCAAGGGCCAGCCTTGTCAAAGCATACAGGCTTTTTAAGGGGATGTAGGCTGACATGGGGCTTTGAAGAAGTGTGAGCATTCAAATATGTAGCAGGGTCACACGGGAAGATTTTCTTGTTGTTCCAGGTTCTCTGCAGTAGCCGGCAGGATGAAAAGGACATGCCCTAATTACTGTAAGCTAAAGAGCTTACTGAGAAGTCAGTAGTCATTGCCAGGCCTCCAGTTCCCACTGCCCACTCCCCTTTTACGTGACATCCTCTATTGGTTTATGAAAACAGATTGGACAGGACAGTGTTGATAAGTATGTTTCACTGACAGTCACTCAACTGCAGCACTGTGAATAGCTACGAGTCTCTGCAGAGGTAATTTCTTAGTGTGTGTGTGTATATATATACACCAAAGAGTTTGATTATGGTTACTTATAGAATCATGAGTGATTTACTAGTGGCTATACCTGTGCAGAAAATGTCTCTCTTTCTCCTAGCAATTGCTAGTTACCTATGAATACTCAGAAAGACGTAGGATCCCATAAGCTCCTCAGATCTTCATGATGGGCCCAGTCTTGTACACAGTTGTTGGGATATTGAAAATTCAAGAGTGTATAGGCCACACCATGCTTGGAAGGAAGATTTCCCCAGCACTCCACACCTCCTTCCAGTTTTGACATTTTTTTTTCACCTTCTCTTCTATGATGTTCTTTGAGCCTTGGGGGGTGGGGTGGGGTGGTATAGATTAAACCATTTAGGGCTGGCCTTCCGTACTCACTTATTCTCAGCGCCTTGGTGTAGATGCTAATAGAGTAGCCGACTCTTTGTCCTGGTTGGCCTGATAGGAAAAAGCCAGTTTTCTGTGGTCACAAGGATGTTGTAGCACATAGGTAGTCCTGGGTTATGAAACGAAATGTTTCAACTTATGTCACCACTAACAGGGTACAAGAAAAGAAATAGGTGAGGGGGAAAGATACAGAAGGTAATGGAATTTCCTTTTCTTGTTCAGGGTTATAGCATGGAAGGTTCCATGGGCTCACCCCAACAGTCACACACATCCCTATGTGGAGTATCTATCACATAGAGCGTGTTGTTGGTGAAGGGGTATGACACAAAATATTTGAATGTCCACCTACCTTTTTGCCTCATCTGACACTTGATAAGGTGGGGAGACCAGGCTGGGAGTGACAGAGGCGGGGAAGGATGGAAACAGATCATGTCTTGGTCTCCAGAACCATAACACATGTGCAGACGTGTAAGGGAGAGGTCTTTCTATTTTACATAAGGCTGGATTTTGATTGGTGCAGGGCAGGAGTTTCCAGTTTCTGGGTGGAATTGAAACACCTCAGATGAGACTCAGAGAGGGTTGAGATGGTATGATCCTAAGATGTTGCTTGACATATGGAAGAGAGATGTTGAGAGCTCACCTCGGAGGCTACTGTTTCATTGTCCTTATCTATGTTGTACAAACTGTTTACCAAGGGGAGGTGAATGAAGATGTAATTCCACTCAAGTGTAAAATTACTAACCCAGTAATTTTATTTCAGATTACTTACAAGAGTATGTGAAACTCATGAGTGGTGTCTTAGTTAGGTTTCCATTGTCACAAAGAGACATGACCAAGGGAACTCTTATGAGGAACAACCTTTAGTTGGGGCCAGCTTACAGGTTCAGATGTTCAGTCCATTATCATCATAGGAGGAAGCATGGTGGCATCTAGGCAGACATGGTGCTGGAGAAGAAGCTGAGAGTTCAACATCTTGATCCTCAGGCCACTAGAAGAAGACTGACTTCCAGGCAGCCAGAAGGAGGGTCTCATTGCCCACTCCCACAGTGACACACTTCCTCTAACAAGGTCATACCTCCTAATGGGCCTTGCTTATTCAAACCACCACAGTTGGTTACACCATAAGAAAAAAGATTTAGTTTCTTAGTAATCGTTAAATCCTTGGGGAGAGGTGGGGTCTTATGAATCCATTTCTGCTCCCAGAACAGAACATTAATGGGCAGGGTCTTGTGTGAGTTCGTGCCAGTAAACACAGGTATTGAGAGTTCAGGAGAACAAGGGTTGCATCATGCCTAAAGGACAACACTCCACACCAGACTTCATGTCTGGTCTAGCAACAGGGAACTGTGTGAACTAAGATAGAGAGATTCGGCAAATGGTGATGGGGGGGGGGGGGAGTAATGTGGTGTGGTAATGTAGAGCCCAACCAACTCCATTTTTGAGAGTGCACAAAGTCCACTTGAGCAAACATCCTATGGCAACTCCCCCTCCCCTTAGCAACAGCCAGTCGGGCTATAGCAGCAGGGTCAAGGTACATATAGACAACCTAAGACATCCTACAGAAAATAGATAACCCAACCATCCTGTTTGCAGGTAGTTTTGCCTCTGTGTTTGGTTCCTGCAGTTACACCAGAAATGCAGATTTTAAAATATTAACTTGCTGACCTGTATGGAAATTCCCCAAGCTTGCTGTAACCACAATAAATTACCCGTACTCCTAGACTCGGGGCTCTCACTGTGACCTGCTATGACAGTGACAGTGAGAGCCCTTGCTAGCAAGCTTGTAATAAAGACTCTTATGTGTTTGCATTGAAATTGGCTCCTTGGTAGTCTTTGGGGTCCCTGTGACTTGGGCATAACAGTAGGCCTGAGGTCTGTTTGAGAGTGTCCCTCACTCAGTCTGATGGGAGAGAAGGGGATGCTGAGGACACTTGTATGCTGAAGATAGCAGCAACCTGGTGTGGAAGCCATGGGAGAAGGCTTTCTATCCTCCAGGATATGCAGCACAGGAAGACAGAAGACAACCACCAACAGAGGAGGGACTCCAAACTTGAGTAGGTGTCCATGGAAACGGCTCATTCTTCAAAAAGCAACCCCTTTTTTTTCCCTCCCAGCCTCCTGGACCCTGGTGGTTCTCCCCAGCTTAGAAATAGTTGCTTTGGTGTTGCCCTTGATTTGAGAATCTGTCTTTTCATGATCTCTTTTGGCAGTTCAGAAACAAAGACCCAGCTGAAGGCTTTCTGGAAGGAGGAATACTCTGTTGTTCTCCCCACTCAACACAGAAAGGAGAAAGACCAGCTGGTGCTTCCCTGGCTCTCCTGGAGAAAGTCTTCTTAGAGTTGGAGATGGTATTCAACTTTCCTGTCCACTGAACTCATGAGGAACAAGTAGCAGAGATGGAGTTAGGAATTTATTGAAATTCTTCTAAGAGTTTGCAGAAGCTTTTCCTGATGGCTCTGGTCTGGACCCTGGGAAATCTCCAGGGAGCCTGTGCTGCTTGCCCTGTTGTTTTTACACATGATTGTCTGTTGGCCCTGTATTTGCTTCTAACTCTGTTAAAAGTTTTGTCTGGGTCTAGAGAGATGGCTCCATTGGTAAAGCACCTACCTTTGCAAACTTGAGACCCAGAGTTCTGGCCCCAGAATCTGTGTTAAAAAAAATCCAGGCAATGCTTGTATTTTAGTACTTGGGAGGTTGAGATAGTCCAATCCCTGGGCCTCATTGTC
Organism: Arvicanthis niloticus; assembly: GCF_011762505.2. Classification (NCBI taxonomy): domain Eukaryota; kingdom Metazoa; phylum Chordata; class Mammalia; order Rodentia; family Muridae; genus Arvicanthis; species Arvicanthis niloticus. The sequence goes on along the minus strand of NC_047667.1, from coordinate 14,662,805 downwards.
CTGTCTGTCTGTTTTCTAGGTGAGTTCCAGGCTAGTCATAGACTCATCTCAAATAAACAAGGTGGCTAGCACCCAAGAAATAATACCAAGGTTGACTTCTGATCTCCACATGCACTTTATTGTGTATAAAGACACATCTTCATCTTGTTCAGGTCACCCTATTTCCAACCTGGTCCATGAGGATCAGATGATAGTTCAGTCTCTGATCTATGGAGCATCATTGCAATGACTGGGATGATCTGAATTTGGGCCATGTGAATCAGTAGCTTGCCTTCATCATCATCTAGCAGTGGGTCCCAGGTGGTCTTGATCCTTAGTCTCTGTATCATCCTTGAGTTGTCATTGGTAGCTGAGAGTCTATGAAATCGTATCTCCTGTCCAGCAACTCTTGGAAAGACTCCCATGTGGCTGCCTCCAATAGCCCTACCCGACCTCACTCCATTACTCTGAGACTATGGAATGCCATAATTCCAGAATTTATGCCATGGATTCTCAGAAAGTCTGGATAAAAGAATGGAGCACAATTTCTTATGTGCCCATCCATGTCTGCTCCCTACAACACTAAAACACAAAAGAAATCACCCATAGGCATCAGTCTGTTTTGTTTTTTTTTTCCCCTGGAATGAGAGGGGAGGGAGATTACCTACATTTAGAAGGGAAAAGACATAATTGTCTCCTTGAATCACATCTGTTTTGTGTTTTGAGCACCAACTGTAAATAAGCTGAGGCAGTTCCTGGCAAGCCATACAAGTGGTGTTTTCAGCAAGAGGATGAGAATGTAGAATATGTAGAGAAGGTGTGAGTGCAGCATCCATGGAGGGGACGGGAGTACAGTATTCATGGAGGGAATGCACGGTCAGCTTTCATAAAGGGGATGGTGGTACAGTGACCACGCAAAGGCATGCTCTGTCTAAGCTATGCTAGCATCCATGATAACTGCTGTAGTATACTGTAGTGTGGTATGGTGTGATATGTGGTATGATATGGAGTGGTGTGGAATGGCATGGTGTGTGGTGTAGTATGATTCATGGCATGTGGTATGATGTGGTGTAGTGTGGTATAGCTTGGTGTGATATGTGGTATGGTATATAGCATGTTGTGGTTTGTGATGTGGTATGGTATGGTTTGGTGTGATATGATGCGGTATGGTATATGGTGTGTAATATATGGTATGGTATGTTGTGGTATGTTATGGTTATGTGATGTGGTATAGTGTGTGATATATGATATGGTGTTTTGTGTTATGGTTGTGTGATGTGGTATAGTGTGTGATACATGGTGTGGTGTGGTAGTTTATGGTTGTGTGATGTGGTATAGTGTGTGATATATGATGTGGTGTGGTAAAAATAGTGTATATAATAAATATTATGTAATATCTCTATACTATATTGCACTCTTGGCCCTTTATGTCATTGCCTATGTTTGGACTATTACTCAAAAATACATGTGAGAAACCAAATGTACCCTACTGTACCCTACTGTACCCTACTGTACCCTACTGGAGAAAAAAAGTAGTTAGAGGTAAGTAGAAGACTGATTTATCCAGGTCCTAAGATCACAGCATCCCCAGAGGTTAATACTGGCCTTAGAGTTTCATAACAATGAGGGATGGTTTATAGCCGGGACTGATTTCCAGATAGGGAAATGTACTTAATTCTGTACATAAAAATTCCCCCAAACAGTTATTATTTTCAGAAGCACAGACAGCTCTAATCTCATCTGTGATATAGAATATGTGTTTAGAGAGCTTGCAATTGACTGGCACCTCCCCTTTCTTTCCAAGATATATTGATATTCTAAGTCTCTTAGCACCCGTGCATGTGACCTGATTTGGAAATAGAGCTTTGTAGGTTAATAGAGAAAAGGTGAGATAATTGTGGTGTATACTAATCCAATTGAAGAACTATCAGGATTTGGGGAAAACCAGAGCACAAAAGAAAGGCATGGGGCCTGAGGGGATGGCTCTGCTGGTAATCCTTGAGGGCATGAGGACCTGAGTTACAACCTCAGAACATACATTAAAGAACTAAAGGATGGTAACACATGCTTCTAATCTGAGTAGTAGGGATATGGATAAAGGAAGGTCCTTGCCTTGCTGGTCAGCCAGTCTGGTCTACTTGGCAAGCCCAAGGCTGGTAAGAGACACTGTGTCAACAGACAAATAAGTGGGGGAAATGAGATGGCTCATCAGGTAAAGGTGCTTGTGGCTAAACCTGAGGTTCTGGGTTGCATCCCTGGAGTCATATGGTGTGACCTCCACACACATGGCATGCCATGAACTCCTTCCTTCATCATCACCATTACTATCACACCGCCACCACCACCTCCACCACCACCACCACCACCAGCAGCAGCAGCAGCAACAACAACAACAACGTAATATGAACAACAAGAACAAAAAAAAATCAAGATAGATATAACCTGAGGAGTGATAGCCAGAATTGTCTGTGATCTTTACATGGACTCAAACACATGTGCATGTGAACATGCACACACACCACTCCATCCATGTGTGCCTGCCTGCAGGCCTTCTGTCCTTCCTTCTTTCTTTCCTTCTTTTCTTCTCACCCTCCTTCTCCTTCTCTTCCTCCTTCTTCTCCTCTTCTTCTTCCTCTTCCTCCTCTTACCCACATTCACATGCACGCACACACACACACACACACACACACACACACACACACACAAAAGAAGAGGAGAATGAGGAACAGAAGGAGAAGAAGGAAGATGAGGATGAGAAGGAAGAAAGAAAGAAAGGAAGGAAGAAAGGAAGGAAGAAAGGAAGGAAGGAAGGAAGGAAGGAAGTCAGGTATGCAGTGGAGTTGATTGTCTATAGAGTCACATAGCCCTGGTGACACCTCAACCTCCCAGTCAGCTTTTAGACTGTGATTTGAGAAATCACTATGTATTCAAACTCACCCAGTTGATGGTTCATTGCCACAGCAGTCACAACAACTGGTACAGTCATCTATTTTCACCAGAAAAGGATGAAAGACCCATTGTATTAGTGACTTTTCTGGCACTGTGGTAAAATTTCCCCAGGAAAGCACGTGAAAGAGAAAGTGTTTATTTCAGCCCAAAGTTCCAGAAGGACAGAGTCCACCATGCAGGGAAGGCAGGGTGGTGGGAGCAGGGAGCTGCTGATCACGTTGCATCTGCTTTCAAGAAGCAGGGCAAAGAACAGAAAAGTGGGGCTAGACTGTAAATCCTCAAAGCTGACCCTTAATGATGTCCTTCCTACAGCCCTGCTCTGCCTCATACTGTTCCACAACCTTTTTAAGCAGCAGCAGACAAGTGTTCAAACACCCTAGTCAGTGCCGGTCATATTCAAACCATAATACCCATTTTCTGCCTCACCATACTCAAGCATGGGGTATGGCATCCTTAAGTCCTGGGGTCCCAAGGAGAGAACAGAGAGTTGTGCTTGTGTACTAAGGGTGGTTTCCTCTGGAGAGCTATTTCAGGAGTGCAGTGGGTGAGAGATTTCTTAACTATGGCAGCAAGTATCTGGGACTATGAGGTTCAACATGACCAATTCACTTCAACTCCGAGAATCCATGTTAGATTATAATGTGTCAGGTATGAAACCCAGGGAAGAGGTCTCCCACCTCAGTGGTTCCTGACCCTGCCTGTCATTTGCCTGCACCCCAGGAGACACGTGGCATCCACTACTCATACCCCCCAGCCCCCATGCACACACCTTGCTGCTTGTGTCTGTTAGTGCCTTTCTATCTGGAACACTATTTTCTCTTTTGAAATTTTATTTGTCCTATGTATCTATTTACTATTTATTATTTTTATTTGTTGTTAGTGTGTGTATTTCTGTATGTGTGGGAGCTTGTATACATTGTTCACATGTGCGGAGGCCAGAAGAGACAACCTCAGATGTCTCTCAGGTGCCAGCCATCTTTAGTTTTTGAGACAGGGTCTTTCACTGGCCTGCAATGTGTCAAGTGGGCTGTCAGGCCAGTGAGGCCCAGAGATACCCTGTGTGTGCCTCCTCAGAGTTGGGATTATATACTGTGTGTCTCCATATTTAGCTGTGTTTTAACCCAGATGTAAACTAGCTTGTAAAACAAACCCCAGGTTTGTCTGAACAAACAAAAGACAGCTCTGGGGTTAACTCAGGTCTTTGTGTTTGTAGACAAGCACTTTACAAACTGAACCATCTCTCCAGCATCTGTTCATCCTTCACACTGCTTTTCAAGGCATCTAGCCTCACAGACCCTTTCTGTCCTTTATATCTTGATCACCTTTCTGGGAAGCTCAAGGCCAGGTACAGAGCAGACGAAGTGATAATAAGCATTCACTCAGCTCCACCTCCACTGAACCTCGTCTCTCGAGTACACTTCTCCTCAACTCTGAGAAGTGGTTTCTCTTCAGACACTGGAAATGCAGCTCAGTGGGTAGACTGCTTTCCCAGCATGCACTGGGTTCCATCCCCTGCATTGCATAAAACAGGCTTTGTGGCTCAGCCTGTCAACCTAGTGCGTGGCCGGGGAAGGAGTTCAAAGTCATCCTTGGCTACATAGTGAGTTTGAGGCTAGCCTGGGCTTCTTGAGACCTCATCTCAAAACAAAAACAAAAACAAAAACAAAAACAAAAACAAAAACAAAAAGCAAAACCAAAACCCCAAACAACAACAACAACAACAACAACAACAACAACAACAACAACAACAAAAACCACCCAAACAAGACTTGTTTCCTGTTCAACATTTAGTTTGAACAGTTTCTTCTCAGTAGGCTCTTGTCCTACTGTCCAATCCCTGTCATCAGCTGTCATGGTTTCTAGGCTATGAGTACTGTTAAAACACAGCTAGGTGTGGAGACACACAGTATATAATCCCAACTCTGAGGCACACACAGGGCTATCCCTGGGCCTCACTGGCCTGACAGCCCACTTGACACATTGCAGGCCAGTGAAAGACCCTGTCTCAAAAACTAAGTACTCAGTTTACAGTTCAAGATTTGCAGCCCAAACCAGAAAACAATGTCTTTTTTTTCCAGTGTCAAACCTAAAAATATGTTTCTCATTAAAAAAAAAACATCAAATATTCTTTACAGAAACTTTCAAAATATAGAAAACAAAAACTAAACTCCAAGTCTGCATAGCACCTTTGTAATTCTACAGTCACCTACACACTGGTTACAGTTTGAGTTCTGTGTGTACCATGCACAGGCCATTTCAGCATCTCAGCTTGTTCACCCTCGTTTCGTAATAAAAATGTTTGTGTTCATAACCCCTCATTTGAAAGAACACACAAACCTTTTCCAAGAAACAGGCTTTGGACCAATGACATGGCTCAGTTGGTAAAAGCACTTGGTGCCAAGCCTGACATCCTAAGTCCCAGGAGAACTGTATGGTAGTTGTCCTCTGACCTCCACATGTGTGCTTCGCTGCCATGCAAGCACACATGCCATGTATTTGTGCGTATAGGTGCAGGTGCATACACACAAGTAAACGTGATGAAGGTTTAAAAATGAGTGAGCGTCTGAGTATAGAGATGGCTTTAGTTGTTTTGACTGAAAGCATTCACCCTGCCCTGTGGGCCCTTTGAAGACAAATGGGATGAGAAGCACACAAGCCTAGAGTAAAGAAGAGAGCTCCTCATGAAGGGCCGTGGACAGACTGAGGGTAGAAATATCAATACACTAAAAGGCAAAAGGTCAGGATTCTGTGCAGCTCAGCTTTCTTCCCAGTTACAAAGCCTGTCTCCTCCAGGCGTTCAGTGTGTTCAGAAACTGGAGGGCATCCCCTGTCACCTTTACAGCATCATTGTTTTTGCATGACTACCTCTGCTGCCCTTCCTCCTCCTTCCTCCTCCTCCTCCCTCTTTGCCTGTTCTTCGTCCCCCTCCTCCTATCTCCTTTTCCCACTTCTTCCTTCTCCTCCCTCGTCCCCTTCTTCTTCCTGTTGTCTGTCACTTTAGTCATTAACATGATTCCCATTTCAATTTGGTTTAGTGACGTGAGAGGCCATGGACGTTGAAGTAGACGTGTGTAATTGGTTGGTCCTGGAAATTGCTCTGTTTGTAAAGTGCTTGCTGCACAAACATGATATTTTGAATTCAGATCTCCAGCACCTGTGTAAAAAATCAGGCCTGGTTGTGCATACCTATGACCACGGTACAGCAACAAGAGGCTCCCTGGAGCACACTGGCCAGCCATTCTAGGTGATGAGAGCTCCAGGACTAATGAGAGACCCTGTTTCAAAAAATAAGATGGAGCAGCAGCAAGGGAGTCACCTTTCATCTACTTTTGACCTATACCATACATACCTGCACATATACACATACACACATGCATACCTCACAGCAACAGACAGACAGACAGACACACACACTAACTAAAATACAATAACTGCAAAGTTTACTTTTTGAAATGGGGGATACATTATGTATATTATGCAGAAATTTATCTGTATACATGATATATAGGTATTTTTGTTTTTTTTTCTTAAAGATAATATTGTGAAGAACATTTTTTTTTATCATAAGGTAAAAATTGATGTTTGTATTTTCTTTTCCACAAAGGGAGGTAACCCAAGGAGGAAGTCAGGCCAGCACATCATAGACCCTAAGTAAAACACCTGGCATCTCTTGTGATTGAAATGCTGTATTAATGAGTTCTCATCTGCAGTGACATTTTACCAGGAACCAATTAACCACTGTAATTACACCTCCTTCGTGTGTGCTATGAAACGTGAAGTGACTGGGTATTGGATTCCCGTGTTCAGTGCATTTTCTTTTTCAAATGACAACATTTTAAACTCTACAACTTTGAGTCATTTATTGTCTTTCCCTTGCCTCCTGCGTGGCTCGGCAGGGAGGAAAATTTTGCAATAGATGATTTTTTTTTTTTTTTTATAACTATAGGCATAGGCACATGCAAATCAAAATAGTTGAAGGCAATGGCAGTGTTTGTAACATAGCAGTCACTTAAGTTTAAAGGTGTCAGAAAATACACGGAGGAGGATGAATAAATAAGAATTGAAATAGAAAGAGTTAGATCTTCATACTAAGGCGCAGGCTGCTCAGGACCTGGAGGTCTGAATAAAGAGATTGTTGGTTCAGTGGCCAAAGTAGATAATTAGCTGCATGTTGCTAAATAGAAAACTTGGTTGCTATTGTCCCTGCAAAATGTATAAATATTTCCCAAGCACATCATTTTTTAGTGTATTCTGTGACAATTTCATGTATATACATAACTCATTTGCTGACAGTCACCCCGTACCCCCATTACCCTCTCTTATCTCTCCAACTCCCCCAAACCTTGTCTTTCCAATAAGGCTCTTCATTATTTTGGCTGCTTTGGTGATCCACCTAGTTTAATTAAGCTTGCTGACTTGTGCATGGGTGAGGGGTTCTGTATCTCATCAGTGGCTACACCATTGAAGAAAATGTCTCTCCCTTCCCCAGAAGCCATAACTGCCAAAGGTTCTTCAGCTAGGGGTAGGGCCTCACAAGGTCCTTCTGAACTGATGCTGACCCATCTACTGGCTTGGTCCTATACTGATAACCATAGCCGCTGAGTTCATGAGTGCGAAGGTCGTGTCTGGAAGACAGCATTTCATAGCACTCTTTCCCTGCTCTGACTTTTAAATTCCTTTCACTCCTTCTTTCCCAATATTCCCTGAGGCTTGGGGGTGTGATGTATAGATATCCCGCTTCAGGTTGGTCACCCAACAATCGCTTTTCTCAATATTTTGACTAAGTGTGGGTGTCTGCATTAACTGTACCCCACAGAGTAGCTTTCCAAATTGAACTTTCTGGGCTTCACTTCCCTCCTGGTCAAACATTATCACATTATCTCTGTATCTGCCTTCTGCATTAATTGTGAGGAAGTGTGTGTGTGTGTGTGTGTGTGTGTGTGTGTTTTGGTCCAAGTCTTTTTATCACAGTAACAGGAAAAAAAAAAGACTTAGAACATCTGGTGTATCATACATTCTCACCAAGTGTTAGTTTTTATTGTTTTATTAACATAATCTGACATTATAAAGTTTGACATTACGGAAATGTAAACTCTCTGCTTTAATGAGGTTTAATGTATCATTGGGTACAAATCAAAAATGGTAAATATCTTAGTTGGTTGGAGCTAACAAATGCCACAGATTACCTAGCTATAAAATCAGAAGTCTCCATTTGAGGAGGCCAGCAAGATTCTTATAGAATTGGATTTGGTGAGGACCTGGGTCCCAATTCATAAATGGTTCCATCTCTCATGGTAAGGCAGTTTATCTGGATCCCTCCCTCCCTCCCTCCCTCCCTCCTTCCCTCCCTCCCTCCCTTCTTCCCTCCCTCCCTCCCTTCTGGTCATAGGTTTATGTGAAGATTATCAGACAGCTTGAGCAAGAAACACTTGTCTTCTGGTTCCATATGGGTTGTGGGGATCAAACTCAAATCTTCAGGCTTGACAAGCGTCCTTATACATGGAGTCATTTCACTGGCCCCTGAACAATTTTCTTACGCTTATGTTTTACTCTATGTCTCAAGGACATCCCTTTCTAACTGATACCCATTCTTTTCAAAGATGTGATGTGGGTGAATCCTACTGCATCTGTCTGTCCACCATTCCTGGCTGTCTGTTTGCTTTACACCAGGTTTTCTGGCCTGGGAACAATGTGCTAACAGTCAGATCTCAAGTTCTGGGGTTTTATTGATTTCTTGGGGATACACTTCCAGTCTCTGGTGTGCCGTTTTGAATTTTAATCTGCAGTTTAATCAGTGTTGTGAGATTGCTTTCCAAATAGCCTGCAACTTTTTGCATTTCTTTGCAAAGTACAGCTCTCTCCACATCCTGACCTACAGTTGGGGCTACACTTCTAAATCTGTGCCGTCTTGACAGGCACAGCATACATTCAATTTGTATTTTGCTGGTTGACGGTGACCTGAAGAAGTGAGCATATGTTTGCAGCTCTTTTGGATTCACTGTTCTGTGGGTTAGATAAAAAGTTTGATTTATTTTGCCAGTTAGCATATTTGAAAATTATTTTCTTTTTAATATATTTTAAAGGTTTATTTTTATCTCCATGTGTGAGTGAGTTTACATTGTGTGGGTGATGGGAACCAAACTTGGGTCCCCTGCAAAAGCAGTACATGCTCTGACCCACTAAGCCATCTCTCCAGATGACTTTTATTTTACAGCCAGATATGGTGATATGTGCATGTAATCCTGGATCTGGGGGATAGAGACAGGTGAATCCCTGGGGCTCATTGGCCAGCTGGTCTAGATTCATCCATGAGCTTCAGTTCCTAATGAGAGACCTTGTCTCAAAAATCAAGATGAAAAGTTCCTGTGGGGCTACACCCAGGGTTAATACCAGTTTCCACACACACACACACACACACACACACACACACACACACACACACACAGAGAGAGAGAGAGAGAGAGAGAGAGAGAGACATACACACACATACACATACATACACATATATAGACACACACAGACACACACATGTGCACACACACACAAACACATGCACACCTTCACAAACTTACACCTACATGAACATGTGCTGTCTTAGATAGTGTCTTGTTGCTATAAAGAGACACTGTGACCAAGGTAACTCTTATAAAAAAAAAAACAAACATTTCATTGGGCCTGGCTTAGAATTTCATGATAGCACACAGGCAAACATTGTGCTGGAGAGGTAGGTAAGAGTTCTATATCTGGATTGACAAGTAAAAGGTGGGGGTTGGGGAGAGAGAGAGAGAGAGAGAGAGAGAGAGAGAGAGAGAGAGAGAGAGAGAGAACCAAGCTTGAACATTTAAAACCCTAAAGGCCACCTCAGTGACACACTTCCTCTAACAGGGCCACACCTATTCCAACAAAGCTATGCATATTGATCTCTGTCAAGTACTGCCATGCCCTAATGCCCAGGCATCCAGTTTATGAGTCTATGGGGGCCATTCTTATTCAAACCACTCCACGTGCACACATGAATTATTTCATTTTGCCTTCAAAGTAACACATGTATGTAATAAAAATAAGGTGGTCTTGGAACTTTTATAATAATAATAATAATAATAATAATAATAATAATAATAATAATGACTTTTTCTGCCACCGTCACCTTTATTTTCACTCCACAAATCCATATGAGTCTATGTAAACAGGAAGTGGTTTACAGAGTTTCTATGTCTGTCAGAGACTAGGTAAGGAAGCTGAGAGTGATGGTTTGTATTTTAGTGCCCCCATTGCTGACTGGCTTACCAAAAACCTTTCTTGAATTGCTTCATATTTTACATTTCAAATGTTATTCCTTTTCTTGGTTCCCCCCCAGAAACTCTCTATTCCACCCCCCCTTGCTTCTACGAGGGTGTTACCCCACAAACTCACCCACTCCCGCCTCCCCGCTCTGGCATTCTCCTACACTGGGGCATCAAGCCTTCACAGGACCACTCCTTCCACTGATGCCCAACAAGGCCACTCTCTGTTACATATGCAGCTGGAGCCATGGGTCCTTCCATGTGTACTCTTTAGTACCTGGGAGCTTTGGGGGGTCTGGTTGGTTGATGTTGTTCTTCCTATGGGGTTGTAAACCCCTTCAGCTTCTTCAGTCCTTTCTCTAACTCCTCCATTGGGGACCCCATGCTCAGTCTAATGGTGGTGAGCATCCACCTCTGTATTTGTCAGGTTCTGGCAAAGCCTTTCAGGAGACAGCTTTATCAGGCTCTGTCAGCAAGGATTCTTGGCATCCATAATAGTGGCTGCTTTTGGTGACTGTATATGGGGTGGGGCAGTCTCTGGATGGCCTTTCCTTCAGTCTCTGCTCCACACTTTATCTCTGTACTTGCTCCTGTGAGTATTTTGTTTCTCCTCTAAGAAGGACCAAAGCATCCACACTTTGGTCTTCCTTCATCTTGAGCTTCATATGGTCTGTGAGTTGTATCTTGGGTATTCTGAGCTTTTGGGCTAATATCCACTTATCAATGAGTGCATACCATGTCTGTTCTTTTGTGATTGGGTTACCTTACTCAGGATGATATTTTCTAGTTCCATCTATTTGCCTAAGAATTTCATGAATTGTTTTTAATAGCTGAGTCGTACTCTATTGTGTAAATGTACCACATTTTCTGTATCCATTCCTCTGTTGAAGGACATCTGGGTTGTTTCCAGAGGTCAGAAGAAGAGGGTGTTAGATCTTCTGGAACTGGATTATGGTGGCTGTGAATTGTTGGTGTGTTCTGGGAACTGAACTCGAGTTCTTCAGCAGACAGCAAAGGCTCTGGAGTGTTGAGCTGTCTCTCCAGCTTCTCAGTCTTCAAAGTTTAATCCTTTTTCTGTCTCCACCTCTCCCTGTTCTTTCCTTTTAACTGTTGGGCACTCCATCTTGATCTTTCACACTGTATGTTCGGTGCTGAAGATTGTTTCTCCACATTACATTCTAGCAGCAGACAGCTCTGTTTTTGGTTGTTCAAGTGCAGTGTGTGGCGCCAACTCCGCAGCCCTGTTGGACCACCTAGCATACAGTGCAGGAGAGGGTGTTCTGTATCTCACTTTACTCTCTATCCTTGGTTACCAAGCTTGTTAGGCAGAATAATAGCTCCCCAAGAAGTGTACCTTCTAAGTCCCAGAACTACTAACTGTGCCCCATGAGCAACTAAACAACTTTACAGGGCAATTAATGATCTTGGGTTAGAGGCTATTCCGGATTATCTATCTGGGTAGCAAGATCAGGGTCAAGGAAGGAGGCATGGCTATGGAAGCAGAGGAAGGAGGTGGCCAAATAGTGTGAGGAGCCACTAGGAGCTGACAACAATGTGGAGTCATTTTGTCTTATGCCTCTGAAATGCCTGCGGTTACTGCTTTTGGCTCTGTAAGACCCATCTCTGACTTCAGACTTCCAGAACTATGAGATTACAAGTCAGTGGTGTTTGAAGCACTGACAGAGTAGCCACTGTGATGTTATGGAAAGAAGATGAACATGTTGAGTTGCACAGCCATTGTACAGATCTGAAACCGTAAGGGAGGTAAGATATACAACCCCACCCCTGTTAGGTCCGAGGCCCTGCATCTTTAGGTCAGACCCCACAACTTGAATCATGACACACCTCCCTTCAGCTCTCTTGGACCAGAAGTCACATAGCTATCTGTGCTGTGGATTGACAGCTCTCCATTTGTGGTACCCAGCTCCTTCACAGTGTTACATATACTGTGTTGAACTAAACCACATTACATGAAACTTCCCACCAAGGCCTTAGTAGGTGATAAGAAGTCAAGTGTTTTCGTTTGTTCTAGGTTGTTTGGGGACTCCACAGGGATTTTGTTCTGTGATATGTTCTGAAGGCTCACTGAAGAGGCTCCCCCTTTTTCCCTCATGTGTCTCTTCATATGATTCAACCATAGCCATCTCCTTTTCTTTTTTATTAGATATTTTCTTTATTTACATTTCAAATGTTATACCCTTTCACCCCCGGAAACTCTCTATCCCATCCCCCTCCCCCTGCTTCTATGAGGGTGTTACCCCACGTACCCACTCCTGACTCCCCGCTGGCATTCTCCTACACTGGGGCGTCAAGCCTTCACAGGTCCAAGGGCCTCTTCTTTTATTGATGCCCAACAAGGCTATTCTGTTACACATGCAGCTGGAGCCATGGGTCCCTCCATGTGTACTCTTTGGTTGGTGATTTAGTCCCTGGGAGCTCTGGGGGATCTGGTTGATTGATACTGTTGTTCTTCCTATGGGATTGCAAACCCCTTCATCTTCTTCAGTCCTTTCTCTAACTCCTCCATTGAGTAACCTGTGCTCAGTCCAATGGTTGGCTTCAAGCATCCGCCTCTGTATTTGTCAGGCTATGGCAAAGCCTCTCCAGAGACAGCTATATCAGGCTCCTGTCAGCAAGTACTTCTTTGCATCTGCAATTGTGTCTGGGTTTGGTGTCTGTATATGGGATGGATACCCAGGTGGGGCAGTCTCTGCACAGCCTTTTCTTCAGTCTCTGCTCCACACTTTGTCTCCTTATTTCCTTTAGAGAGGAGCAATTCTTGGATAAAAATTTGGAGATGAGTGGGTGACCCCATGCCCCAAGTAGAGGCCTTGCCTAATCCCTGGATATGGTCTCTACAGGTTCTGTTTGTCTCTTATTCTTGTCCTTAATGAAGCTCCTCTCAGGGTTTTAAAGGGACAACCATTCCTTCACTTTAAGGGCACTATTATAATCCCCTTTCAAGCATATTGTACTCTCTTTTCTAATGGTTTCTTCCTTCAACCTTAAGGCTCAATCATGACTGTAAGGTCTACTTATTCTAATAAGCCTCATTCTTGAAGGGAATTGTGTGTTACCATTCTTTCTGAACCAACAATACTTATTTCTTTACTAATAATAGTAACAACAACAATAATAGTTATTATTAAATTAGTGTTACTATTATACAAGTCTTCCACACTTTTTGCTAAACTTTTGAATGGTTGCAAGCATTTCCAACAGTCCAGAGCTGCCTTTCTTTTTTCTGCTGCCATGAGTTTTTTTTTCTCTGTATTCTTAGCTGTGCTTCTCTTTGCAATAATAAAGCGCCCCGACAAAAGAAACTTAGGAGAGAAAATGATTGGCTCACAGGTCCAAGTTCCAGCCCATCAGCTGAAGCAGGGGTCACATCACATCCACAGACAGGGCAGAGATCGATGAGTTAACACAGGCCTGTCCGCCCTCAGTCTCCTCTCCATATATACAGTGTAGGACTCCAAGCCCAGGGAAGTGTGGGTGGGTCCTCCCACATCAATTAAGGTACTTAAGATAATCCCTCCCAGGCATCCTTTGCTTATCCTAGATGATTGATTGTGTCAAGTTTAGGAAGTTTGATGAGGCTGAGCGTCTTTCCTCACGCTTCCATGTCAGCAAAGCTGCTGAAGACTCAGGGTTACAAAGTGCTCGAAAAGTCTCATTGGTTTAAAGTCGCAGCTGTCAGATGCAGCCCATTAACAGTCATTCTTCTGGCTCCCTCTCGACTGTCCTGAAGCCTCACCCCAGCCAATCTTGGGCATTTTTGAGACAGCTGGCAGAAATTAGTGCAGCCTCAGCGAATTGTGCAGAAGTGATTTTCCTTTTCCCCACAGAAAGATAACCCAAGTGAGCCAGCATCCTTGGCTTCATAAGCTGCCGTCTTCAATCCACGGACCCAGCCATGCAGTCCATCTGGTGCAGATTCCCGCCAAGTGCTGCCTTGCTCTAGTTCCCAGACGTGGCCCTGCAACTGTGCAGTGAGAGCAAACATCATTTTCCTCCAGGAATCTTTGGAAAAGTGATGGGAGTCTGGGCAGGCTGTGTGGGAACTGGTCCTCCAGAGCCATGATGGTGGGACATGGCCCGTGAAGGCTGCGGGCAGTGACCTGGTTTTCTTGGAAAGGCTCATTGCTTGGGTACTAATCTCAGCCCCCACATTCCAAGTTCTGAGACTTTTCTGGGTTTCCCAGAAATAAATTGTCTCAGCTTCTTTTCCAGTTGCTGCCATAAAATGACCCTGACAGAAACACAGGGGCATGAACACAAACATACGCACAAATACACACACACACACACACACAGATAAATGTAAAAAGGAAAACAGTATTATGAAGAAAAACTTATTTTCCCTCCCCCAACAACTCTTACCAGATCTTCTCTGCTTCCCTACCCTTTCAACATCATCCTCTGTCTCTCTCTTAAAAAAGTAAAACCAAAGCCAATAATAAATAAACACAGATACACATACATTGATATATATATATATATATATATATATATATATATATATATATATCTCAAGAGACAGAGAGACACAGAGACACAGAGACACAGAGACACAGAGATAGAGACAGAGTCTGTTTTGTGTTGGCTAAATACTTTTAAGTATGAAGCCCATCCTAGAGTGTGGTTGGTCTACTTAGTGTCACTCCACTGAAGAAAACCGATTTCTCCTCTCCCAGCAGCTATTGATTTCAAGTAGCTTTGTGGTTAGGGGGTAGAACTTTGTGCCCACTTCCTCTTTTCTATGCTGGGATTCTTGTTTGGCTTGAACCTATGCAGGTCTCGTGCATGCTGTCACAGGCTCTGTGAGCTCCTATGAGCATCCGCCCCACTGTAACTGGAAGCTGCTGCTTCTTTGGAGTAGCCGACCACCTCTGCTCTTACATCCTCCTTCCTCCTTTCCAAACAGATCTCTGAGCCTTGACAGGAGGAGGTTGTTAAAGACACCCTACCACATTAAGGACTGAGTGCTCCAAAGTTTTTCACTCTCCACACATTGCTTAGCTGTGGGTCTTTATGTTAATTACTATCGCCTGCAAGAAGCTTCTCTGATAGGGGTTGATGTACTGATCTATGAACCTAGCAGTGCGTCATCAGGTATCATTTCATTGTTATGTTCATTTATCAGAATAATAGCAGTAGTTTTCCCCTTGAACCCATGACCTATCTGGTCTCAGAGTCTTGGCCTCATTAACAGTGTTGTATACGGGTTACATCTCATGGAGTGGTCCTTAAACCCAATAATGAAGTGTTTGGGCACTCCCATAATGGTTGTGCCACTCACTGCTGCACCAGTGGGTATATCTTGGAGGCAGGTTGCCCTTGTGGCGTGGAGTGTTCATAGCTAAGTGAGATTGATGAGAACCACTCCAGCAATGTGAATAGAGCATTCTAGCACCATGGACATTGGTGTACAGGGACTCCATTTAGACTTCTTTTTATACATATTTATATTTTAGGAAGCTTGTATACTAACAGATTTTCATTCGGCTTTTCAAAAGTAAAGAAACATTAATCTCATCCTCTAAAGATAAACATATTGGTATTTCTCCATTATTTTCATAGACAAGGGTGGAATAATTATTCACTTTGCACATAAAATCTTGATCTGCTTTATATTATTTTTAAAATATTTATTTTAGTTTTGATTATGTGCATATCTGTGTGTGGATATGTACACTTAAATGCAAGTGCCCATGGAGGTCAGAAAAGGGCATCAGATCCCCTGGAGCTGGAATGAAAGGTGGTGGTGAGCCAGCCTGTGTGGGTGCCGGGAACTGAATCAGGGAACTGTGCAGTAGCAGCAAACACTCTTCTTTTTGTTTTGTTTTATTTTTTGTTTTTTTTTTTTTTTTTTTGTTTTTTTATTAGATATTTTATTTACACTTCAGATGCCATGCCCTATCCCCATTCCCCCCCCACCCCCCTTAGGAAACCCCTATCCCATGTCCCCTTTTCCTTTTTGCATTTATACATTTTTAAAAATAATGTTAATCATAGGCTTTATAAGTTTGGAATTGTTCAATCAGAGGTGTAACCCACTGACCAACCTAGATATAACAACTATCTTTGACTGGTAGAGGTACATGAATATCTGCCTCCCTGTCTCCCCCCTCTTTCTCTCTTTCATCACCTAGCTTCTCCTATCCTTCTTCTTCTCCTCTTCTTACTCCTTTTCTTCCTCTCAGTACTCCTCCCACCTTAGCTCCTCCTACACATCACCCTTCCGGTTAAAATGAAACTTTTCTCTCAAAATACAATTAGAGCATAATCATGCCAATTTGTACCAGTGAGGTACAGGATAGTCCTAATACCCAGTCCATCCTTTTGTTGACTAACCAGCTCCTCTGTCATCTATTCTAACTAAAACATTTAGTTCTGAACCTGGCTTTAGGATGAATGTCAGCTGACGACCATCCACTCAAATCTTTTCTCTTAAGGTCCATAGCTATATGTTTTCAACCCCATCAGAAATCCAGAATGACTGAGTTAACTATAATTGTGGGAAGCACAAATCATAGTTTCTAAAACTTAGCCAATTTATAGAGACCTCTGAACACCTGGACACTTGCTCTACTTCAAAACGTTGACACATCTGTTCTTCTGCCTTCTGGCCCAGGATCATCTGACAGACCTTAGTGCTGCAGAATTATTAAGGGCTGATTACTCTGTCTAGGCAGATATAATCAGTCGACTATTCTGCAAGTGTGTCCTTTTCTGGACAGTAATTTGTTTGTAGAAGGAAAGTGGCAATTCTTGCCTAGTGGCTGTCTCACCACAACTGGAGTAACTCCAAGGATGCTCAATTTCTTCTTAGAATTCAATATAGGAAGCTGTCCGGAGCAGACAGGTCTCTAATCAAAATGAACATTAATACTGAAATGTTTGTCATGTCAATTCTAAGGATTTCTGATGTTTTGAAAACCAGCTATCCATGTAAGGTAATCTGGACTGTTGCCTGTTAACTCCACTCAGCTATTTCTAAATAAAACATAGAGAACGCCCTTATAATAAACTCCAAGTCATGAATTTGCTATAGTCCCTTAACTCACAGGCTGACCATCTCTAATCAGTTAAAAAAGTTAAAGAAGGACTGGGTCTAAGCTTTGTATTCCTAAATGTGTTATACAGGCCCAATGCCTATGAGAGTAACAATATTCATCTCACTCTTATATCACTAACAAGCTCATGCCAATGAAAACCTTAAAATTTGTAATCAAAGTAAATTGTGCCATTTAAGAATTTACATCTTCATCTTGATATTAATTATACAGATTTCTACTAATAGATTATGGCTATGCAATAAACCCTAGCTAATCCTCTCTATTCTGACAAAACCACTACTTTTCCCTAGAGAGACAGCCCAACATTTACCACCTTAGTCCCCAAGCCCAGGGAATAGGGGCGCTGACTCTTCATTAGCTTCTTCAAACTGATTATGGGCGTTGAGATATTAGAAGAGGAGTGGGGGGAAGAGCAAATTGACAATCCTCTGATGCTGTGTCTTCACTGCCTCCCGATGGAATTCCCAGACCTCAGAGGTTTGAGCAGGTCTGTCCAGCTTGCTTGTTGAGTAGATACACCAAGGCTGATCATTCTGCAATATACAATTCAGCAGGCCTCAGACCGGAAGAGGGGTGAGCCAGCAGCAAACACTCTTAACTGCTGAGCCATCTCATGCTTTTAGCATTTAATGCTACACATATTGAGACAGGCATCTCCTCTTTCAATAGCTGCTGGAAGGAACTGCATGCCTTCTATATATATTTGTAGCATTGGGTACAAAGCAGATTAGACTGGTGTAAAGACAGGAGAGAATGCTGTGCCCTAGAGGGCACAATTTTAAGAATATATATGTTTGCCTTGTGAGTTTTTGCAACTCTAGAAAGTAACTGCTTTTGTATTTATTTCAAGTTGGCATGTGTATGTCTCATCTAAGAGATGCAATGTCATGCTTACTTGCCTGGATTTCATCCTGCCTGGACTGATAGAAGTGACATTATGAAGTCAGGTGAGAACTTTACTCACCAGACATGCTCCTGCCTCATATCTCCTCTATCTAATGCAGAATGCAGTGCTTTGGCCTATCTAAGTAACTTACAGCTTCTCTGAGAAGTAGGTCCCAGATGCTGTTTTTCACCCAGATTCCATTCTGACCACTTTAGGAACAGTACATCATCCTGCAGACTCTAGGCCATGGTGTCCAAGAGCTGTCATTAGACATCCCATTTAGAGATAACGCTCCCCTAGAGAATCCATCACGGAGCCAAGAAAGTTGTTTGTTGATCATCCAAAATTCTTTGCTCACCTATACTTTTAGGACAAGGATCCAAAAGTTTGTAAGATTTATAAAGGCATCTCTGAACTCTCCCCAATTATTGAGAACTATTGATCTTGACGAAGGGATAGAGTACATATTCTTTAGGCAGTCCTCCAGGAAAGATGATTTCTAATCATTGAGATTTATATAAGGATCAGAGAGTAGACATTTGATATTATGTCCTTTGGCAAGAATCTGATATGCAAATATTAAAATAATATTCAAATTCATCAAATAGTGCTGTATGTCTGTGATCATAACATTGACTCCTCCCTCCTTACTTCCCTCATTTTCTCTCCTTTTCTCCCTTCCTTCTCCCTTAACTACTTCCCTTCCCCTCCCTCCATAGATTCCTTATTTCCATCCTTCTCTTCTTCCTTTCCTTCCCTCCCTAAATTCCTCCCCTCCTTCCTGTTTTTCTCCCAGACTCCCTCCCTTCCCTTTCTCTCCATCCCTACTTGTTAATACTTTCTCTCATCTATGTATTTATTCTCATCTAGTTGGTGTAACCCTATTGAGTTCTGAGAGCAACCAACAGCTAGCACATCTTTGTGTTCCCTTCTCTGTCACCTAAGTAAGATCACAATACCTTTTTACCTCATAGGATTAAACAGGTCACATATTTTGATGGGAAGTACTTAGTACAATGCTTACTATATAGTTGATTCTAGTCAAATACATGTAGTTATTGTAATAATAATCACTGGCAAGTCATGGGTTGAGCCTTGTCTACATAGCTGTCTTAGTTATCATTGGACAGTAAGAGACAAAATTGTTATTAAATAAAGAGTGACACATGAGAGGAGATACATGGGACAGGAAAGAGAGGGAACAAGAGGGGGAGGGGAGGAGGAAAGGAGAAAGAGGGAGTAAGGAAAAGAGAGAGAGAGAACAGAAGAGTCCAGCTACTCTGACCACTGTAGTGCTTTTCAGAGCTGGCCTAAACTCTAGACTTGTTTGGTCATCAAACTCCACTCTAATTGAATTGGAGGAAACAGCTGTCTGTATGGTGATAGCTGAAGCATTTCAATAATTCCTCCCATCACCAGAAAGAGTGTATAGGAAGTCTTTTTTATTTTTTAAAAGATTGGGTCCTCCCACTAATCCCCCTTCAGATCAAGAAATCTAAGGCCTCCTTAGCTTGTGTGTGTGTGTGTGTATGTATGTATGTATGTATGTATGTATGTGCATGCATGTGGAGTTCAGAAGACAATGGAAGGTTTTGTTCTCAATCCCTTTCTATCTTAATTTTGGGTCAGGCTTTGTTCTGGAGCTCACCAATTCAGTTAGAGTAGCTGGCTTGCAAGCCCCAGCATTTTTCTGTTTCTGAGACGCCCATCCCCATTGCTGAGGTCACAAGCCCATACCATTACAGTTGGCTTTTTATGTGGCTACTGGGGATCAGACTGAGGCCCTCATGAGTGTGTAGCAAGCGTTTGACTGACTGAGTCTTCTCTAAGGGCCCCTGTGCCTTCTTTGAAATACGTTTTTGTTTTGATAGGACAATTGCACAATTAAGTCTTTTTGTTTGTTTGTTAATTAGCCTGTTGCTCAGCTGCATGGCTGGATAGTAGGTGGAAGATATATAAAATCATTTTTGTTTATTTACTTTTTTCATGTTTAAAAGAGTAGACCCACTGTAGTATCATTGTCTGCCTCGGGATGATGGCGGGGGTGGAGCATCAGAGAGAATCCTGTTTCCGGCAGCCATGGTCTCTGGCTCCCATAAAGGGCTCTGATCTGAATCTGCGCTCTCTGACTTTGCCCTTCTGGATTTTGAAGGTTCATTAGTCTGCAAGGTAATAAGGACTATATATTACTAGGATCCAAGGCCCATGGAGAGTTTCTTGTGCGCGCGCGTTAATCTCGACAGAGCAAAGCATTCCAAGCTTAAAACTCATCTGCATTAATGAACAACCTCCTCCATTTCCATTTTTATGATGTGCAAGGCCCGGTGATTTGTTTCTCTGCTGCTCACGATGGGATGGCTGACTGATGAATCACCTCTGAGAAGCTTGTCTGTGAGTGGTAACGTGGCAAATGGATGCAAGCCAAAAAGTCTGTTCTTATTTCATTAAAATGATGACATAGACTCTTTGGTTTCCAAAATCATCCTTTTCCTTACAAGGCCGCCTGAGGTGCCTGCTGTGCCTGCAGTGTGGGTGGCTGGTGAGTCCGACTTTGTACAGCTGCTCCTCCTCAGAGGATGCGGTGCCTTGAGACGACTTTGAGACACATTCTCTTGGAAGCCAAGCTGGCAAGACAGCTCTGGAAGACTGCTAAGTGTAAATGCTGGTATTTGAAGTGAATTATCTAAAAGGGTTTTTAGGACCGGATCTAGAGGACTGAGAACAGTGAGGGACATGGGGAGGCAAGTTTGAGGAAAAAGAAAAGTGTAAGGCAGGTGGATTATGGACTTGAAATTTAGGCTTTAAATATGTGGGTACATTAAGTTACATATGCCATCACCATTACCTTAGGTGCTACCACCATACCACCATCGTACCACCACCACCACCACCACCACCACCACCACCACCACCACCACCATACCACCATACCACCATCACCACCACCACCACCACCACCACCACCACCACCACCACCACCACCACCACCACCAGCACCACCACCATACCACCACCACCACCATACCACCACCACCACCACCACCACCACCACCACCACCATACCACCACCACACCACCACCACCACCACCACCACCACACCACCACCACCACCACCACCACCACCACCATACCACCACCACCACCACCACCACCACCACCACCACCACCACCACCACCACCATACCACCACCACCATACCACCACCACCACCACCACCATACCACCACCACCACCACCATACCACCACCACCACCACCACCACCACCACCACCACCACCACCACCACCACCACCACCACCACCACCACCACCATACCACCACCACCACCACCACCACCACCACCACCACCACCACCACCACCACCACCACCACCATACCACCACCACCACCACCACCACCACCACCACCACCACCATCATCACCATCACCACCAGCAACCCCACCCCCACCAGCACTATCAAGCCTGGTACTGTCAATTGTTTTGCCTTTCCTTATTTTATGTCATGAGGGCAATGTTTTGAAGCAGGTGGTGCTTTAAAATAATAATTCTTCTTTTTTCTGTTATTAAAAATAGGATATGTTTCATAAATGATAGAATTCCCCATTTATTAATTTATTCTTCAATTGATTCTTTAGACAGTTTTCTTGAATCCCAACCTGGCCTTGAAGTGTCTAGATAGCCGAGGATGGAGCCTCGTGCATGTTAGGCAAGGATTTGGTAGCTGTTGCTTTTGTCTCATGCGATTGCTGATGTCTCTCCTTGGTTTATTTAGTGATCTGCCAATCACTAGTGATAAATTTCCTTAAAACTTTTATACATTTTAAAATAAAATATGTCACTTTCCCCCTTCCCTTTCCTCCTTCTTGCCCCTCCCAGATTCTTCCCTCCAACCCTTTCCGTGTCCGCTCTCACTCTTTCTAACTGATACCCTCTTCTTCCATGGTTATCATTGTTATGCATGTTAAACACATATGCACATATGTATGTATATGTATGTTATATATAAATATAACATGCTGAGTCCATTTGTTGTTGTTTGTGTATATATGGCTTCAGAGGTGCTTGATGCTTGACAACCAATTGGAGGCACATCCCTGGAAGAGGCTAACTCATCTTCTTTCAGAAGTCATTAGTGGCCTATAGTTCTTTGTCCAGGTCCTTGACCCTGTGAGACGTTCCCACTCCTGTGTTAGTGAGTCTGTTGATACTACCAATGTTCAGATATTGTTTATGGAGTCATTTCTATGTCTATTAAGTGACTGGAGATACCTCTGCAGGAAGGTTCAGTGTTCATATGGATACATGTCTTCAACAACTACCTACCTTACACTTTTCATCAAGCTACCCCTAGATGAGATAGCTCCCCTTAGGCTTGTCTTGGCCATGTGCCCACCTCTGCATGTTTAAGCTTTACCTCTTCAAATGCTGGCCTTTTAATCTTGATGGTCTCCCAAAGGCTTCACTCCCAGTGTACTGATATTGGGAACTGGTAGAAGCTATAGGGTGTGGCGGCTAACAGGAAGTCATGGAGAGTATGCCCTTGAAGGGTATAGCAGGGCCCCAGTCCATTCTTTGTTCAATATCTTTTAAAAGTTCTTTTAAAATATTATGTTTATTTATATGGTTGTGCATATGAATGTGATATGGCACACATGTGGAGGTCAGAGTTCAATCTGAAGGAGTCAGTTTTCTATTTCAGGCATGTGAGTCCCAGAGAGTGAATTCAGGTTATCATGCTTGGTGCCTATGTCCACAGCATTATCTTGCTGTCTGCTGAGAATGGTTTTCTTGGGATATATGATTCTATTTTCTAGTAATGATGAGAAAAGATTTCTTGTAGCTTCAACTGGCTAATGATAAAGCTTATGACTTAGGGCTAGTGTTTAGGAAGATGGGGATTGGGGATTAGGTTTTTCTTTCTTTACACACACACACCCCACTTAGCTACATCATAATTGTACCTTCCCTCTGTGGCATCAGTTCTGAAACATGGAGGGTCTCAGCTGACTTTGTTAAGTCTTTTTGTATCCTCAAAGCTAGGAGAAGCTGCAAAGAGTCATTCTTGGACTTGCATGGAAACGCATGTCAAGAACTTGAAAGACTTGTGAGATTTGTCCTCAGACTCAGAAAGTTCTGAGAGTTAAATGGAAAATTATCAATGATTAAGAAAGAGAGATTTCTGAAAACAATTAAAAACAGACCTTCCACATGAGCCACCTGCACTAGATAGACTGCAAGTTCACATCACAGGGAGCCTTGCACAGCCATGTTTAATGCAGTAGCTTTTCTGTGACAGTGACAAAACACTATGATCAAGGCAACTTATAAGAGGGCGCATTCATTTTGGCCTCATGGTTCCAGAGTGTAATGGAGACCATACCTACCATGGTGGGAAGCATGGTGCTAGAGAAGTAGCTGGGAGCTTACATATCACCCACAAACACAAGTCAGAGAAATAGCTAAGAATGTTGTGTGCTTTTGAAACCTTAAAGCCTCAGTGACACACCTCCCCCAACAAGGTCACACTTCCTCTCATCCTTCCCAAACAGTTCCACTAACCTCAGACTCAACATTTAAATTTATGAGCATATGGGGTCATTTTCACTCAAACAACCATAGCTCCAACAGCAGAGGAATGGGGCCCAACTACACAAATATATTTTTATAATTTAAAATTAATTAAAAAAACACAATATATGGTTATGGTTACCCTTCTTTAACTCCTCTGGTATCCTCTCCACCTCCCCTCTCATCCAAACCCACACCATTTCCTATTCATTAGAAACAAACAGGTGTCTTAAAAATAATAACATAAAACAAGATAAAAACAAACAGACTGGAATAGAAACAGAAGAAAAGGAGCTAAATAAAAATCATAAAAACCCATATAAATACTAAGATACATACACTCACACAGACACAGATCTCCCCACTGCAAAAACTCTGAGAAAACATTATGAGACAAAAACATCTAATGCTATTGAGTTCATTTTCTGTTGGCCATCTACCGGCAGGCATGGGGACGCCTACTTCTAAGAGTGGTTTGTATATCTATTGAAATGCTGTTGAAGAAAACTTATTAAAGATAGGAGTTTTACAAAAGGAGTTTTTCTTTTCTTTTTTGATATTAAGATTATATCATTTCCTCTTCTCTTTCCTTCCTCCAAACCTTCTCATCCGTCTATCATTGCTCTCTTTCAAATTCATATCTTCTTTTTATTGTTATTGCATGCTTATGTATATGTATGCATGTATATATAATTAAGTATGTACGTGTAGATACACACTAGTAGTGTGAAGGTCCTTGCCACAAAGATTTTCAGGGAAACCAAGAATGTTAGGCACTTAAGATTGTCTTTTCAAAGAGAAGGATGTATAACCTTTTTTCCCAGAAGGCTGGGGACTGGAGGTGATTAATAGCCTGGTAATCTGTGTTATCTGTTGGGCCATATAATAACAAGCTTCTAGGACTAGGGCAGGAGGTGGCTAGTAATCTATATGACCCTTACATGATCTGTATAGCCAGAGGCTCTCCCAAGCTCCTATAATGAGGATCAGAAGTGGCTAATAGAGCAAATGCTCTCTACGCTATCTGTAATACTGAGACCAGGTCAGACTTTTCCTTTAGACCTTAAGCTACTACAGGTAGCCTATTTCCAGAATTCATCTTCTTGTAAGAAATGACATGTACCCTGAATTGAGTTTCAATGTAGTTATGCTTCCTTGTGCATAGGGTATTGCATTATGACAGGATTATTTTTTCCAAATCATACTGTGCTTAAATTTGTTGGAAATAAACTACCCAGAATCAGACTCTTTAGAAGTTTCGATCCAGGTTAACAAAGTCAACCTGAACCACGTTTTCAATCCCACCTCTTTATTTTCCTGCCTGACTACACCTGCAGGGACCCCCCTCATATGCATATTCAATCTTAAATATAACCTGCTCAGTCAGGATAGTGTTCCTTGTGTGTATGTTTTCAGTTTGGTAATGTTTCATCAATTGATGTGGTTTTTTTCCTGTTTTTCTCACTTTCACCATTCCTTTGCCTACAGTTGTGTTGAAACTTCATGAGCCTTTCCCCTTCTCTTTTAGCATATATATTAGTGTCCCTGGTCATCTCATGTTTAGGAAGTTATATTGGTGAGACCTGATGGGTATATTTTTCTCACATTGCTAAGAGACACAGTCTCACAGCAGATTCTCTGGTCCTCTAGTTCTGACAGTCTTTCTGTCCCCTCTTCTGCAATGTTTCCAGGGCCTTTGGTGTAGGAGAGTTTTGAAGATGTATCCCTTGGAACTGGGATTCACACCTTTGCATGCTGATTAGTTCTGGTTTTCTGTAGTGGTTGGTCTCTGTCTGTTGCAAGAAGATGTGTCTTTGAAGGGGGGTGAAGATTACACTTACCTGTGGGTATAAGGACAAATAATTACAGCGTTGGTTGTTGGGGTTTACACTGATGTTATACTCATTGTGCTAATGGTTGAACCCAGGGCTTCCTGCATGGTCGGTGGTGGAAGGTTCTCCTCTAAATCCATGACTTCACTATCCCTAATTGCCAGATTTCCTCTTGTTGAGCAGGCCGTAAGTCTAATTAGAGAACTATTGGTTGTTGGGCCTTGGATGAGGTAACTCCATTTAACCTGCCACCTTCAGTCACATAGGACACAGGTAGAGGGTGTGATTAACAAGTCTCCACCTCCAGAGATTTAAATATTAATGAATTATCAAGGCCAGGGGCGTAGCTAATTAAGTTATTCCCTCCCCTTCTTCCCTTCTCTATAAAATTAGACTCCCCTGGCTTTTGGTGGGGGAAGCGCCTACCGCCTACATCCATTTACCATGCCATGAACAATAAAAGCTTTGGAAAACTGGACTCCACATGTTGCCTGATCTGCCTGATCTGCCACCGCCAGGTTCCCAGCCTTTGGAAACTTGAGCCGCCCACCGCCAGCCCGCAGCGGCTGTACCAATGTGGGACCCTCCACTGGCGGCCTGGGAAGCCCACCCGGGACCCTGATGCCAGACCGCCATGGAACCCGGCCGCCGGACTCCCTCTTCCCCCGCCCTCGAGATTTCTTCCCCACAATTGGTTACTGTTAAGTTATGTGTGCCACTGCTGCACTCTTAGGGTAATTGTGACATGCTGGTCATTGTTGTGGTTCATAGGGTAACTAGGTAGAAACATTAGTTGATGCTCCTCCTTTAGAAGCTTGTATGGCACCCCCTGGTACCATGACTGGAAGCTAGTCCTCAGCGAGGAGGCATTCAGGTCAGCGCCTTATTTGGCACCTATTCTAAAGTGCATGGCGTCTTTAGAAATATTGACTTACCTTTTACCTCTGGGGATCAACCAAGGGCAATAGCTATAGCCTGTAATTATGTAGGAGTCTCTTGGACAATTCTGACCACAACTCAAAAGAGGGTTTCTCATGCCTGGTCTTGGGGTTTTTGTTGTTAGGTAATCTTTGGCTCTTGGAGGGAAAACCGTAGGTCTAGATGAGAAAATTTCATTTAAGCATTACATGTATATTAATACACTAACTTACATGTGTTACAGTTTTTCTAAAGGTGTATAGTTGCTAGTATAATTCCTTAGAACTTTTCCAAACATCCTTATTGTTATCTTACCCACCTCCCTCCTCTGTGTCTTTCTTTATTCCCTTCCTAATTAGAGCCTCCTCTAGCTTTTTTCCCTTTTCCTTGATCCGATAACTTGTACCCTGCTGCATGTCTTTTGGGCCCAAAGAATCAAGTGATGTTATTTGCAGAAAAAAATGGATGTAGCTGGAGATAATCAAGTTAAGTGAATTGAACCAATCTTAGACATATCTTAGTGTTTTCATTCATTTGTGGTTTTTAGGCTTTATAGGTAGATAAAAACATCTCCATGTACAGGTGATATGAAATCAGAAGGAAGAAGAACAAAGGCAACACATGGGAAGTGGGAAGGGGAAGAGAGGGTAGTGGGGTATGAGAGGGAACATGTCCAATGTATATTACAGACTTGCAAGAAAATGGTTTCACATAATCCTGTATAATAAAACAAAAAGGGCCTTAGTGAAAGTTGATACTGGTTTAGAAAGGTCAAGACATGATCATGCTACTTATCAGAGAAAATAACAAAACATATTTTAATATTTACTACATGATTTAAAAGTGAAATATTGTTAGTGTGACATGTATCAGTTCTATGCCTAATGGAATGTGTGTGTGTGTGTGTCTATGATTAGCTATCTTACATATTGATAAGGAAGAAATTCCAAGCCTGTTACCCCTTGCAAAGCAGTCTTAGACGTCTGTTTTCTTCTTTCTTTCTTTTCTGTTTTCTTCTTATCTCCCCCCTTTTTTGATAGTGTCTCTTTTAACCAAGGCTGGCCTTGAACTCACTATATAGCCAAGGATAACCCTGAAATTCTGATTCTCCTGACCCCTGACCCCAGTGCTGGGATGCAGACCTATGTTGCCGTGCTTGGCTTATGTAGTGCTGGTGGTTGAAGGCAGGGCATCCTGTACGTCAGGAAAGCATGCTACCAACAGAGCCACATCCACAATCCCACTCCAGATGTCTGTTTTTTTTCCATCAGCATGACTCATTGATTGAGTCCTCTAATAACATCTTCAGAGATGCACTTTCTAAGATCTTTATGGATGGACCACTCTGCTATGCCTGGTGGTTCATGTCACACACAGGACTCTACTGAAACAGGCTGTTTTTTGTAGGTCAGACTACCAGCAAGAATTTCAAACTTGAAAATGAAAAATAGATTGTCTTCCCCCTATGACTAGATTTGGAACAAGTGCTTCACATTTAACAATCAGCACAGATCATAGGCAGTATCCAATATACCAATCCAGATACTCATTGGAAAGTTGGCTCTTTGGCATCAGAGTTTATTTTCTCATGCTAACAGGAGCCTTTAGCTTTCCAGGCTTGCCAATAGAGCTTTTTACAACCACAAATAAGCCATGTTACTGACTCCTCAGGGCTCTGCTGGCTCCATCTGGATGATAGTGTTTTCCCGTGAAATGTGACTATGGGTGTCCTCTATCTCTGAGTTGCTGACCATAAGGCTCATGGCTTGGGGCTGGGGGTTCCAGAGAGATGTGTTCATATCTAACTGCTGTTGTCAAAAATGACCAAAAAGTTAGTGGTTTAAAGCTATAACACATTTACTGTTAATGTCCTGAGGGTCAGAAAGTCTAAATTAACCCACTGGGTTATAAATTAAAGGTTCAGGGGCTGGAGAGATGTGGTTTACTTAGTCAAATGCTTGCTATACAAGCAGGACTGGGCAGATCCCCAGCTGCCACACCAAAGGATGATCTGGTGAGTGTACCAGTGCACAGGAGGATCCCTAGGGTTTTCTGGTGAGCTCCAGGTTCAGTGAGAGACCCTGTCTCAAAATATGAGAAGAACCTTAGAGGAAGATGTCCCATGTTGACCTATGGCTTCCACACGTGTGCACATGCACACATACTTGCATATACCACTTCCTTGTTTCCTTCCTCCCCCCCTCACTTATTCACAAGAATTCAGGAAGCCCCTGTTGTTTCTAGGTGGATGGGTGTTCTGCCCTTCTGTAGCCTGAGAAGCTGCCTGGATTTCATGATTCCTTGCCTGCGTCTTCCATTGCTACACCACAGTACACCAGCATGATCATCTTCAGCTGCCAACTGGCTGGATCTTTACCTACAACTTCCTCCTTCTGCTTACAGGAGCTCAGCAATGACTGTGGACCCATTGGGGTAATGGAGACTCACCTTTCCACTTCATACCAGCTGATGCACACCCTTCATCCTACCTTCAACTCCAATCACATTGTGAAGCTGAATATTGATTGTCCGCTTTACAGGCTCTAGAGGCACTGAAGATGACAGGCTCCTGGGCATGATGGGAAGGCCAACTCTGAATATAAGTAGCATCATCCCATGGGTTGAGGATTCAACTGAATAAAAATGAGAGAGCAAGCTGAACACTAGTCTTCTCCTATGCTTCCTGACTTTGGATACAATGTGACTAGTCTCCTCAACCTTCTGGCTTCATGCCTTCCCTGTTGTGATGGACTGGTTCTATTAAACTGTGATCCAAAATGAAACCCTCTTTCCTAAGCTGCTTCTTGCCAGTTATTTTCTCATAGCAGTGAGAAAAGTCACTAATGCACGTCCTCTTACCACATAAAGGAACATGGTCACAGGCTCTAGAAATGAAGATATGGATAGGTATCTTTGTAAATTCATCAAGATTTATCTTTCTTTTATGAGTATGTGTATGGGTATGTGCAAGTGAGTGCAGATGCCTGCACAGGATCTCCTGGAACTGAAGTTACAAGTGGCTGTGAGCCTCTCAATCTGGGTGTCAGGAACCAAACCTGCATCCTCTGGAAGAGTGCAAAGCATCCCTTTTAACTGCTGAGGCACCTCTCCAGCCCCAGGACATTATTCTGCCTCAGGTCCCCATGGGCAAGGGGACCAGAGGCAGAATAATGTATAACATTTAATGACACTTCTTTAGTGCTTTATTGTTTACGGAGCCATCTCTACCATTTACATCTTTTCCTGCCCTCAATGCTGCCTTTCACTGAACACAATATAGTGTCAATAAAACTACCTGAGTCAAACAGGAAGGTCATTGACTTACCGGATTCTGGAAGAGGTGAACATCACTGAACCACCAGGTAGTGCATACCTGTAATCCTAGCACTGGGGAGGTGGAAGCAGGAGAACCAGAAGTTCAAGGTCTCAGCTACATAGGGAATTTGAGAGGAATCAGGGCTATATGAGACTGTATCTAAAAAAATATAGTGAACCAGTTCATTTCAAACTGGGAAGGTCCTACGGAGGAGGCAGGCTTTCAGCAAGAATGATGGATATGAAGGCGAATTTTCCAGAGGTAATGACTTAGGATAAATGACTAAGACAGTCTGTTAGGAACAGGCAGGAAGAGGGTTCAGGAAGGAGGAAGATTCCTGTGAAGGAAATGGTATTGTAAGACCCCCATGAAGGGAGGATTTCACCCAAGCCTCAGGAATTCACGGCCACCCAATAACTCACAAGACACTGAACTCGATGCAATCAGCAAGAGGTATATTTTGATCAGCATGCTGAGGTCAAGACCCATGGCCCATGCAGGGGCAGTGGGGTCTGACCCCGGGGCTTTGGAGACAGAGAAAATTTAAAGGCAAAAACCACAAGGAAAAAAACACAACCGTGGGGGGGGGGAACCACAACCCAGGGGGATTGAAGGGGGTTTATTGGAGAGTACCTGTGGAAAGTTTCAGCCCACTATTCAGTTTGTGACAGGGTACAAGGAACAGTCAAGGGGAACATTTTGTATAGGCTATTCTCAAAGAGCCTATTCTTATTCAACCATCTATCTTGTGGTCAGCCAAGTTCCTGAAACACAGAGCTCACGACCAAGCTGTCCTGCACTCTTGGTTCTGCTCAGCCTGTTAGAAGTTTTTGAAAAATTTTAACCCTTTCAGTATAAAGTAATGTGATAATTCTGGGAGGTTCTGAATTCCCTTCTACTTACATCGAACTTGGTGCAAGAGCCATGAGCACACTGCTCTTGGGAGAAGTGGCCTGCCAGCGTCATTCTGCCTGGGAAGAGGAGCTGCAAGGCCTCAATACTACTGTGTTCTGGTCCTCATTGCGCAGTCCACCCAGAGCCCATGATGTAGATTATCCATTGTCAGGCCCATCTTTAGTCAGTGATATGACAGAGTCTTGACAATCTTTGAAAAGCAATTGCAATCTTCACTCCAGTCTTTTGTGTGTGAGCGTACACCACTAGAGAACCATCTCAGCTGTCAGTCTTCAGGTGCCGCCCATCTTGTTTATTTACGTTGATTGATAGGTGGATGGCTTGATTGTGTGTGCAAACATATGTGGACTACCTTGCACATGTGGTACAGAGGTTAGAGGTCAACTTGCAGGAGCTGGTTCTCTCCTACTGTGTGGGTTCTGGGGACTGAACTCAGGTAGTCAGGTTTGGCTGCAAGTGATTAACCACTTAGCCATCTTGTCAGCCCTGAACTCACAATTTCAAAGCCTCTCTCCTTTAGACTTAGATGTACAGATGCCTTTCTTCTCTCTTCCTTCTACTGAAGTGCATTTTTTAGCACACAGATGCCCTTTCTTTCTTTCTCCTTCCTTCCTTCCTTCCTTCCTTCCTTCCTTCCTTCCTTCCTTCCTTCCCTCCCTCCCTCCCTCCCTCCCTCTCTCCCTCTCTCTTTCTTTCTTTCTTTCTTTCTTTCTTTCTTTCTTTCTTTCTTTCTTTTCATCAAATTAAGGAAGAAAGAAAGAAAGAAAGAAAGAAAGAAAATGAAAATACATCAGACCCTTGATTCCTGAAAGCAAAGCCAGGTTTTCCTTAGTAGGTCATCAGGGAAAAGACTGTTCACTCATAAATGTTTTCCCCTCCACATTTAATTCTTTCATCAGAGACAGGGTAGGGAGGCCAGGGCCAGAGGGCACTGCAATGCCACTGGAGGGCAATCCCCAGCTCACAGTGGCCTTCCTCTAGCCAATGAAATCAGTGTTGTGAAGCAGCTAGGCTCTATGGGAGCAAAACTAAAGCTGTCACTAATGGGGCTGGTAGGGGCTTCTGAGCCATACTGGGGTTTCATTGAAATGGATGTGTTTTTACAAACATTGCAGTTTAGCTCACTCAAGAAATAATTAAGCCTTGACTTTAGTTGTACATATTAAATTGTAGCAGTGGAGAGGCAAAGGAAGAAATGCTTAGTGGGTTTAAGTAAAGAATTAATAGCATAGAGGTTGGCATTGTGAAGGGAGTGCAGTGCCGAGCTGAGCTAACAGTGTTTGACCCAGCATGGAACAGATATGGTGATTAGAGTGGGTCTTCCCCATGTCACCCAATGGCTGGAAGTCTTAAAGTACTCTGTAAATTTATCCCTTGAAAGTAATTAAGTCTCTGCCAGGGGTGGGGGTAGGAGAAGCCATCTATAAAATAAAGACAAAGACTTTCATCTTCACTGTTCTTTCTCTTTCTGACCCTGGGTGCATCTCTGTAGAGCTGATACTTCACCAGTGGCATCTGGTTGGTCTTCCATGGGCCAGTGTAAATAAACTCCATCTATCCCTATGTTTCTGGAAGCAGCTAGCTTTTCTTCCCCTCCTCCTCTCTCCCCTCCCTATCTTCCATTCATCTCTTCTCCCCTCCCCTCCCCTTCCCTCCTCTTCCCTTCTTCCTCTCTTTATGTTTCATGTGTATATACTGTGTATGCATGTTCACATTCGCATGCTTGTGGGAACCAAAAGATGATATTGGGAATGCCCCTTGGTAACCCTCTACAGTATATTTTGAGGCAGGATCTCTCACTTGTGCCAGAGCTTGCTGATTTGACTAATCTAGTTAGCCAGCTTGTGCTAGGTATCTCCAGTCAATCTCCTAAGTCTCTCCTAGGATTTAGGCAGGCTGCCACACCCATCCGGTGTTTATAGGATGATGGGGATCTACTCTGCCACTCTGCAGCTTGATCTCCTCACATCATGAAACACTAATGTGAAGCACTGTGGGTTATTACCAGTCTTAGCTTCTTGATCAGGTTCTCATGTCTCTGAGAACAGGGCCATGCTTCATATGTCTTTGTGTGAACATGAGTGAACAAAGGCATGTTGCATGTTCTAAGTGAGATGGGTTTCCATTCATGAAATCTCATGCTTCTTTGAACGATGTGCACTTAAAAATTTATACATTGTATATTTATGGGCTATTTCATTTAATATTTATAGACTACAGTTAATTGGGGCATGTGATTTCATGGAGCCAAAAAACTAGCTGAGGAAAAACTTCTGTAAACATTCATATTTATACTATAACTTAAAACTTTTCATTTTAGTAGAAAGGACCATATCCTAGGATACAGTAATGGGCTTTCTAGAGAGTGTGAATGCCCACAGGGTGTGCTCTCCTGTGGGCAGGGAGTATCATACTTCATCAGATTTTTAAAGAATTTTTCATCCAGAAGAACGTAATAACTCCTTCATGATGTCTCAGCAGACAGTGGTTTAGGATTACTGCTGGAATTTAAAACTCAGATTGCTACATGCTTGAATATTGTATTAACGCATACATGTTTCATGACTTAATAAACCATCATCATCACCTCACAGGATCTCTCACGTTTTGTTCTGCTTCGTAGCATCTTTAAATTCTTTAGCTATTTCATGCACGTATGCAATGAGTTATGGTCTTTTCACCCCCCACCCCCTTTTCTCTGTTTTACTCCCTCTCTCTTCTACGTCTGAACAAGTCCTCCTTCCCCCACTTTCATGTCTATTTTAGGGCCACTGAATTTAGTTACGGTTGCCTGCATGGGCATGGTGGAGGGCTGTTTACTGGAGAATGGGTCACATTCCATTAGCTACAGCCCTGGATCGAGTGACTCCTCTCTACCCAGCATAAGTGTTACTTTCCCCACTTCCTCATTATCCTTTGTCATTGGACTTAGCCTGACAGTCCTCCATGCTAGACTCACTTTCCTTTAATCTTTTAGGTGTCCACAGAGCTCCAAAGACCCACTGTAGCCGAAGTGTATGGCCTTTCCCAAGTCTCTTCCCAGGTAAACAGCATCTTCCAAGTCCAGGAGCATTTTGTCAAAAACGATTTCTATATTATGTAAGCCATCAATTCACCAAATGATTGCCTTATTGGAGACATGGAGACAGGAGCATATTGATTGGCTTAGCGTTCGAGCAGGAAGTAGGAGAGGTTAATAGCCCATATTTGATTAGGACTTCTTTTGGCCAAAGCTGTGGAGATCATGGGAAAACCTGGACACGGGGATGTTTGGGTTTCGTTCCAACTCTACCACAAGCTCTCAGAGTACCACTTAACCTCTCTTCACCTCAATCGTAAAAGGTGCGTTCTGAAATACCACGGTACGAGTCGTTAATAGGCCACCTAGGCAGAGAGACCGTTGTTTCAGAGATCACTGCTATTTCAGTGTCCAAAGCACTGGCCTCAACTATTGCTTAATCAGTGGTTTGCAAGAAATCTCTGTGATTATCGAGGCACAGGCCTCTGTTTTTTACAGCTTCCATTAAGGAGCAGAGCTGGGCTGTGGCTGGCCAGGCTCAATAAATCATTCGTATTGGGAATATATTTGTCAATTTTCTTGCAGATTGCGTAATTATCACATCGTTTTATTTCCAAGGCTCCTAAGTGGGGATTAGAGCTGACGCTGGTAATTGAAAGAGTGTTCCACCGTTCATAAAGCAGTTTGCTGTGATGGTTAAGAACTGCGTTTGTCTCTGAAGGTTTTTCCTGCTAGCAATCCTCAGAGTTACAGTCTGGACTGGGTGGGCTTTTCCAGACAGCCAAGATAGCCAACTACTTAGTGCAACTGTCTTACAAGGATCAGCCTTGACCCAAGGGTTTTCTCAAGTAGTTTGTGAGACGCTGACCATGACACACCACAGCCCAGGGCAAGATGTTCTGTTCTATTTATTTATTTAAAAAACTTTTTATTTTAATTTTTATTTTTTTGGGGGGAGGTTACGAAGGTGAAAGGTGGATATGGAGGGGGAGGGAGATGAGGGAGATGAGTGGGATTGGAGTGCATGATGTGAAATTTACAAAGAATCAATAAAAAGTTAAAAAAAAAAAAAAACACACTATCCCCAAAGAATTTTGGATAGAAACTAGAGGTATCCTCTTTCCTCAGGTAGAGGATGACACAGCATGGCATGAACTCTTCCTCTCTGGCTTCTGGCACCCAGAACATTCACTGAGATTTATCTGCTTATCTTCACCACTATAACCTCAAAGGGCATGTGTGTGTGTGTGTGCGCGCGCGTGTGTGCGAATGCATGCAGATGCATGTGTTTATAACGGCTGCAGGTCAACATTTAATGTCTCCCTCAATTGTTTTCTGTTTTATTTTTTGAGGCAGGGTCTCTCACCAAACCTGGAGCACCTTTCCTCTCTCACTCAACTGGACAGAAAGCCCCAGGAGAGCCTCCTGTCTCTACACACATTCTCCCCAGAGTCAAGAACAGACAAATGGGAATATACAGTGTCTCCTGACTGCATAAGGCTTGAGGAAGAAGGTATTGTCTCATCTACCAGATTACACAAGCTGTGTGACCTTGAAAAGCTACTTAACCTCTCTGGGCTTAGCTCATCTATGAATGAGGATCATCTATAAAATGCCTTCTACATGAGCTAAAGAACATGGAAAACTTGAGGAAGCATCATCTCAAGGGCAGGATACAGAGGAAGCACTTCAGATAGTTTCTGGACAGATGACCAGAGAAGCAGAGAATATGAATAAGTAATAACATTTGGTTCTGCTGGGGCTTAGAAAGCATTTATGCTTTCAAATATTCCTGCTTGGGCATGAAGTTTTTTATTTTTTTAAATTGACTGGTGTGTGTGTGTGTGTGTGTGTGTGTGTGAGAGAGAGAGAGAGAGAGAGAGAGAGAGAGAGAGAGAGAGAGAGAGAGGAGAGAGATGCTGCCCCCTGACACTGATGGGCTTATAGATTCTAAAGTGGGAGCTGGGGATTCAAACTCCAGTCTTAGTGCTTGTGCAGCTGGTGTTCTTACCAGCTGATCCATCTCTCCAAAAGCAAGAGGTTTTTTACAATATCCGCTTGTTGGGACTTATAAGAAATTGGGGGAATGAATCATTTGCCAGTTTAAGGAGAAAAAGAACAGATGGATTAAGGAACACCACCCTTCATAACTAACATTTTCTTAAATAAATTAAAAGCCAATTTCTCTCTCTTTCTCTCTCTCTCTCCGTGTGTGTGTGTGTGTGTGTGTGTGTGTGTGTGAGAGAGAGAGAGAGAGAGAGAGAGAGAGAGAACTTGTGGGATTTAATTCTCACCTTCCACCATTTGGATTCTAAGGTCTTGAACTCAAGTCATCAGGCTTGTCCACAAGCCCTTTTCTCAACTTAGGTATCTCAGTAACCCAACATTTTTTTCCTTTTTAAAACTTAGATGAGTTTGAGTTGCCTGTGCTATTTCCCAAAGGATATAGCAGTGGCTGAGGTTCTGATCCTGCTGATGGAACCAACCCAGCTGTCAGATCCACTCAGTGGGAGGTCAGAGAACAGGGATAGGATCTTGACTCCTCAGAGTCACCTTAGGGCCTGGCAGAATCTCTCTGTAGGCTGTCATTCAGAAATGACAAAGCAGCCTTGTCATTCCCTAAGTGTCAAAGCCAGTGCTGGGTATTATTGCTATTGTCTGTAAAACAGGCAGGCTGGTCCTCTCTGTCTTCTGTGGGACAGTTGATGCAGATGGAGAGAGCAGCTGGTGAGTTGCTTTCTCTTTCTGTCCTCTTTCCTTCCTCCCCCTCCTCTTCCCTCTTTTCTCTTTATTTCCTTCCTCCTCTTTCCTTCCTCCCCCCTCTTCCCTCTTTCCTCTTTACTTCCCCCACCCCCATTTCTTCCAACCTTTCTTTCATGCAGGTAGCCTGCTTAGCACATCACCCATTCATGAGACTTCCAGACAGGCCAAGAGGCAGAAGCAGCCCATGTGTCTGTGTCCTTCTTTGGCATTCAGAGAGAATTGCTCAGGGGTCATAACGGAGGCAGAAGGAGTAGAGAACATTTTAGAGTTAGGGCTGAACACCTTGGAGAAGGGAGATTAATCAGAGGATCCTTTTCACTGGCCCTCAACCCAATAGGCTGGAACAGCAGGGGGTGGGCTCTGTTGAAGAGAACAGGTACGTTTCTGTTATTTGTTCTGCACAATAACATATTTTCTTATTCCCCAAGTGTCCACATCTGTGTGAACACTACCCCTTTTCCAGAGCAAGGACATTTTAAAAAAATGTATGTATGACTTCATTCTTTTGTTTCTTTCTGGTAGATGTTTTTTTTTATTATTTTATTTTTTTAATTCTCAACTTTTCCTGCTACTAAAGGTGTGGTTGATATCAATTATTAATGTGACGGAACCTAGACTTGCCTAAGAGATAGCTCTCTTCAGTGTCTGTGAGGGAGGTAGGTTAGGAAATCAGAGGTGAGAAGATTGTCCTCAAATGTGGGCAGCAGCAACTCTTGGAATGAATCAAAGGGAGACAGTGAGCTGAGCCCCACCATCCATCTCTCTGCTTCCTGACTGTGGATGCCATGTGACCAGCCACATCATGCTCCTGCCGCCATGCCTTCCCCACCATGATGGACTGTACTCTCAAATGAGGAGTCAGAATACATCTTTCCACTTGCAAGTTGCTTCTGTCAGGTGCTTTGTCAAAGCAATGAGAAACATGACTGACATGCCAAAGCAGAATGCTCATTTCCCAGAGGAGCCACAATGTCCCACAGCATAGAATATTACATGGAGATTAAAACTGAACAGGTGCTTTCTGATGTCTTTGGAACAGGATTTGACTCAAGGTGGAACAAACAGCAGGGGTGTGTGATGTGTCCTTCAGGGGCTGGCTTTTCACTAATATTACCCTCTCCATGAATGCTTAACAAAAGAATGTGATCTATTGTGGCCTGTAGATCTATGCAGTCAGCATAAGGGTGACTGACCCCAAGCTTTGCATTTCCCCAGATCATGTATGTTCTGAGTGCTTGGCAGAAGGCGCCATGGGTTCCAGTTATAGCTCAGTAATTTTACTTGCATATTGTAGCAGTCTATAGTCCAGCCCCATTGGGTCAGAATGTTCGAGAACTTGAACTGGTGCCTTGATAGGTTAGTAAGCATAGATGAGATTTTCCCCACTTTTTTTTTTTTTTTTTTTTTTTTTTTTGGTGAACTTTCTACCTAATGTTTCCACCAATGTCTTTGAAAACTGTCTTAATTTAAGTTTGCTCTGGTACTCTAAGATTCTCATGGATTGTTACTACACTGGACTATAGTATTTGGAAAAAGCTGGAAAAAGCCAAGTTTCTGTTGCTGGGCTCTGGCTCCAGAATTAACTATCTCTCTTTGAAAGATGAGAACCATTTCTTTCCTTGATATCACTTTCAGTCTCAGTGATTTTTGTGTGTGTGATCTGGAGTGGTGTGTGTATGTGTGTGTGTGTGCTCATGTGTGTATGTGCTCATGTGTATGAATACGCACCCATGGAAGTCAGAGAACAACCTTGGTTGCTGGTCACTGCCACCTCTTTGTTTGAGAAAAGCCCTGTTATCAACACTGTGTGCCAAGCTAGTTGGCTCATGGGCTTTTGGGGTTCTCCTGTTTCTGCCTCCTCTAGCTGCAGGAGTGCTGGAGTCACACGTGCTATTCTGTGATGCTATTATGTGAGTTCTGAAGGTTCAAACTCAGCTGCTCATGTTTGCAAGGGAAACACTTGACTCACTGGGCCCTCTCCCCAACCCTCACTCTCAGTGGCTTTGTATTCTGCCAGGCAAGTCAGACTCAATTAACCTTGTTGATCTTTGCTATGTTGTTATATGGTGATGGCCTACTTCAGGCTTTGAGGGTTGTCAGAGGAGACCTCCTACAGGTGAGGCATTCCCAAAAGACTGAGGGAGGGAAAGGACAGTGATGGCATGTTCAGAGGTTGGCGTGTGGACATGATCATTTGATTTGGGTAGACTTTCAGATTTCAAAATGTATATCCAGGCTGGGGCAATAGCTCAGTTGGTAAAGTGCCTATCCTGAAAATATTAGGACCTGAGTTCACTTTCCTAGGGGAAAAAAACAAAACACAACAAACAAACAAACAACAATAACAATAAAAATACAGCCAAGCATGTTGGTGTATATTTGTAATCCCAGCACTGGGAAGATGGAGACAGGTAGATTTCTCTGCTCAGTGGCCTGGCAGCCTAGCCTACTTAATGAGTTCCAGGCCAATGAGAGAAAAACAAAACAAAACAAAAAAAAAAAAAACAAAAAACAAACTCAAGCTAAAAAGCACAGGAGGGACATTGCTGAGGTTGTCTTCTGGCAAGCACACACACACACACACACACACACACACACACACACACACGAGTCAGAACCTGATGTAATGGGCAGGTTAGAGAGAGAATGGCTGCAGGGTCAAACAGGGCTACGGAGAAGGCACTGTAAATATTGCTAACTATTGTATCACTTTGTGATCATTTATATGCATGCATGGATGTATGTGTGCTGTGTGTATATGCAGAGGATGACCTCAAGTGTCATTCCATAGCTGCTGTCACATGTCCTATATAGTGGCTGACTGCCAGCCTTTGTGTGTGTGTACGTTCACACTTGTTATATGTGTGTACATACCTGTGGTGTACATACATGCAGATGCCAGACGAGGTGTCTGTTGTCTTCCTGTCACTCTTCACTTTGCTCTTTGGAGACAGGATCTCTTACTGAACTGGAACTGCATCATTTTCCAGCCTGGCTTGTAGTCAGCCCCCTAGAAGTTTTCCATGTCTGAGTGGAGATGATAGGATTACAGGCAACACAGTCAGGCTGGCCTGTTTATGTGTGTTCTGGAGATCCACATTCAGGCCATCACGCTTGCACAGCAAGCACTTTGTTGGCTGCGCCATCTCCCTAGCCTACCACCTTATTTTCTGATACTGGGTCTCTCATTGGTCTGGGGCTCATTTATTCAGCCAGTTTAGCTGATAGGAAGTCTCCGGACAGCACATGCCTGCCCCCCAATGCTGTTTATAAGAATGTGACCCTTAACCTGATATACGGGATCAAACATATCTTTATTCTTGTAAGGCAAGCGCTTGACCTACTGAACCACCTCCTCTGCTCTCACCTCTAAAAATCAATACAAAATAAAAGCCACAAGGTAGATGGGCACATTTCAATTATTCCTGAGAATCCACTAGTCATCAAATAAGAAAATCTTCCACGCACTCTCCATCCTAGGAAGAGTTCACTGTTAACCTGAGACAGCCTGGACTCATCTGAGAGGAGAGTCTTGACTGAGGAATTAACTAGATCAAGTCAGCCTGTGGATATAACTGTGGGGGACTGTCTTGATAATTAATGTAAGAGGGCAGGCAGCACCATCCCATAAGCAGGTTGGCCTGGGTTGTAGAGTAAAGCTAGCCTGGGAAGCCTTTCTCCATGATTTCTGCTTCAAACTCCTTGAGTTGTTTGTAATCCTCAATGATTACTGTGACCTGGAAATATAAGCCACATAAGCACTCTCCTTCCTAAGTTGCTTTTATCAGGGTTTTATCACAGTGACACATAGGAAATTAGAACATTCCCCCATCTTTAACAACCAAGAAAAAAAAAGTTACATTTTCTTTTTTTTTTCCCCTCCAAAAGTATGAAGAGCATCACAGGGGATTTTGTGTTGTTATGAGCCTGCAGGAGGAGGAGGCTGTGACTCTGCAAATGGACACCTTGTGACTCTGTGCGTCCAAGCTGTCAGTACCTGCGAGGAGGCCCTGGGATTCCTATTTGCAGAGTCTGTCATCTCTTGTGGGACCTTCACACCTCACTGGCACCGATTATCTCATGTCACAGTCCATCAGCTGGCTTAACTCCAGAAGGATGGGAAATTGCTTAACAAGCCTCCCATTGTGAGTAGGCCCACGTTGGCGTAATCACACGCCATGCTTGCAGGTCTCATCTGTTCCTGCGGAACAGATGCATCTCTCAGCTGTTAGACAAGAGCTGTTAGACAAAGGTTAGAGGGGCCAGGGAGATGGCTTAGTTGGTAAAGTGCCTGCTTGCAAGACTGAGGATCTGAATTTGGATCCCTAGTGCCAATGTATTAAAAACCAGGCTGTGGGAGGCAGGGCTTAACTCAGTGGTTAAGAGTTTACACTGCTCTCCCAGAGGTCCTAAAATCTGTTCCTAGCACTCACATAAATCTGCTCACATCTACCCTATGTAGTTACAGGTATCTAGCATTTTGTTTTGGCCTTCTTGGACACCTACACTCACATGTATACCCCTTCACACACACACACACACACACACACACACACACACACACACACACACACATACCCCCCACACACATACACATTCTCATACACGTATACACACACGCTCTCACACACAAACACACATACATACACAATATATACACACTCACACACATACACATACACACACTCATTCACACTCACACATAGACGTATACACACTCTTTTTTTAAAAAACAAGCTGGGTGTGGCAAAGTGTGTCTGTAAACCTAGTACTCAGAGGC
Organism: Arvicanthis niloticus; assembly: GCF_011762505.2. NCBI lineage: Eukaryota > Metazoa > Chordata > Mammalia > Rodentia > Muridae > Arvicanthis > Arvicanthis niloticus. Next base: position 14,621,513 of record NC_047667.1, on the reverse strand, counting down.
AAATGGATTTCTGGTGCTCATTGGCCAGCCATCCTAGGAGAATAGGCAAGCTTTATGTTCAGTGAGAGTCTCTGTTTCAAAAAAACAAAACAAAACAACAACAACAACAAAAACTCGAGGTGGAAAAAGATGGAGGATTCTTTGACCTTTGTCCTCTGCACAAGCATCTTCATGCACACAAACATATGCACATAGATATACTATAGACACATACACCAACACACCAGAGTGTTTCTTAGCTCTGTTATTCCAGTTGAGAAGTTGCCTATATTAGGTTGGCCAGTGAGCATGTCCACGGGGAACTTATGTAGGTAGATTCAGCGCCATTTCCTAGTCAGGGGGTCTTGAAAAGTATAAGAAAGCCTAGAGCTGGTTGAGAACAAGCAAGCAAGAATGCACATGTTTATTCTGTCTCTGCTTCTGGTTTGAAGAATGCTCTTGCAGGAGACTTGGGTAATCTCTCAGCTATCAGTAGGAACGACAGTGGCCAAAGCTGACATTTTGAAAAGGTGCACATCACACGAGGTAGCTGTGTGAAATCTGGGTAGGGAATGGAGAAAGATAACTCAGGATTAACATATGAAAGAAGGGAATTGAAAAAAGAAGAAGAAGAAGAAGAAGAAGAAGAAGAAGAAGAAGAAGAAGAAGAAGAAGAAGAAGAAGACCAGAAACCCTTTTGCACTTGAGCTACAGGCAACAGACTTAGAAAAGTCAGAAGCTGTGTAACCTTAAAGGGTCAGGAGCCTTGTGGCTCCCATTGAACCAATTATGCCTTTCCAAGCTCACTTACCATCTCCCATTCTCTGGGGGAGTTTTCTCCTTCAACTGTCTGTATTCCTAGTACCTTACTCGTTGTCTCTGGTGCAATTCTTGGTTCTGAGACACAGGAACCTAGGAACTTCAGTTGGTGCTCCTAACATTCAGATCCATGACCTTACCACCTACACAGATATAGAAACAAAGGGGAGGGAAGAGAGGACCCCACCCTCACGCATGAAAACAGTAAGACAGAGGCTACTGAGCTATAACACAGACACAGGTGAAGCAAGCAAGCATAGGGGGTAGTTTAGCAGCCTGGGACACTACTTGGTTTGGGCTGTCCACACCCTCTTCTGATAGTGCACTTGGCAGCCTGAGACCTTACCTGCACATATTATCCTCCCCTCTCAGCTTAAACAATGCACCTAGCAACTTGTTAGCAACCTGGGACCTCCATTGAGCTGCACATACCCCCCTCTCAAACAATGGAACAAGTTTCTGCACTCGATGACAATAAAGCTTAGAATCAGTCATCTTTGAGTTATGTTTAGGTAAGAAGAAAGGAATCTCGGGCTGATTCAGTCTATGTGCGCTCTGAGGGAATTCAGAATAAGACAAAAATGTGTCCTCTAGGTGAACTTACAGGAGTTGTTTGGTGGTGTGTGTGGCATTAGGAGGCAGAGTCTTGCTGGAGGAAGTACGTTCCTGAGGACAGCCTTTGAGGTTTTATAGCCTGGCTCCACTTCCTGTTTCCGTTTTGCTTCCTGATTGCTGGTGCATCGTGATGGGCCAGGAGCATGTTCCTGCCCCTGGGAGCATATCCTCTATGCACCGTTCCATAAAGGATCTGGAAGCCACAATAAACCTTTTCTCCCGTAAATTATTTTTGTCAGTATTTTATTAAAGCAACAGAATGTGGTCCAGAGTCATCTCGGGCAGCTACTTTTTTGCTATGGAGAGAACAGAGTCCCGAATGAATGTGTATTGCAGACACAGGCATGGCCATGTCAAGACCCATAGGAATGGCAAGGCTTCCCTCTGACTCTAGTATGGATATTGGCAGTCTGTGCTGAAGGTATTCTCTACGGCTTCTTCCTCAGATGACTAGAGCCAGAAACTACTCCCCTACAGAGACCTCCTTCTCATGAGCTAGCCTGACTCCTTGTTCAGCTGTATATAATAAACGTTTCTCTTCAAGCTGAGTTTCCTGGGCTCCTGGTGCATCTCCATCAAAGCATAGATTCACCTGATCTGAGTTTTTCTGTACATGCCTGACATTTCCTCATGCAATGCTGTGCAGGTCAAGAGGTTTTGTGATCTCTATATTATTTGTACTCTGTCTCCTACATCCTCTAGCTGCGAATGAGAATTCCTGGAAAGAAGCTGTGTCTGCAGAAGTTGATTGATGGCTAGATTAAAACGTTAATGATGTAAGGGGTTGGAATGTTTCAGGTCCAGAGTTTCACTACAGTTTATCTTGATCTAGTTTCAGTCCACATTCCCTGTGACTAACTGATGAAACTGGACTTAGCATCCTGACAAACAGTTTAAAAAAAAATCTTAGAAATGTATTAACTGACTAATACATCGGTTTGTTACCAATCAAGGGTCTAAAAGTGTTGTCAGTGCTATAAACCCGAGGTTTATAGCAGAATTCTTTCCATCTTCCTGTAACTTACTTACCTGATGTTCCCACCAGTGTATTTAAAAACGCTTATTTTTTAATTTATTTATTTTTATTTATATGAGTACATCATTGTAGCTGTCTTAGCACACCAGAAGAGGGCATCGGATCCTGCTAGAGATGGTTGTGAGCCACCATGTGGTTGCTGGGAATTGAACTCAGGACCTCTGGAAGAGCAGTCAGTGCTCTTAACCGCTGAGCCATCTCTCCAGCCCTAAAAACTGTCTTATTTTATACCATTGTTTGTTCTGTTACTATTGAAAATTCCAGGACTACTTATGGGAGACTGTGTCTCTTAGAAATGGCTGCATAAACAAAACTCAAACAATGACAGTAGAAATAGACATACACATGCAGAGAGGAAACTCGCACAAGTCTCTCCCGGGACAAAGATCTATAGGTAACAAGTGGCTATGGAGAGAGAAGGAATTAGCCTCTTCCAGGGATGAGTCACCTGATTGGTTATCTAATACAAAGTAAGGAACCAGCCTGCCTCTGTTTTAGGATTGAAAACCATCTTATAATAGAGACAAACTAGGCTCATTCCTTTTATAGTTAAATCTGTGTTTCTCAAGGTTTGGATTATGCTGGACCTGCAACCTTAACTTCATATGGTTCTGTACTTCCTGTTCCAGGAAACAGCAACCACGTCTGTCCTAATTTGTGTTTTATTTCTATCAAGAGACTATACGACCGTGGCAACTCTTATAAAGGAAAACATTTAATTTGGGGCTGGCTTACAGTTTCAGAGGTTTAGGCCATTATCATCACAGCAGGAAGCACGGTGGCGTGCAGGCAGACATGGTGCTGGAGAAGAAGCTGAGAGTTCTACATCTTGATCTGAAGGTGGCAAGGAAGGATTGTATGACACACTTGGTGTAGCTTGGGCATGGGAGATCTCAAAGTCCTTCCCTACAGTGACACACTTCCTCCAACAAGGCCACACCCATTCCATGCCTCCTGAAAGCGCTGCTCGCTGTGGGCTATACTATTCAAATCACAACACTGTTTTCATTTCAAAAAGTTGTTATGACCATTTTGCAACTTTGCCTTTGTTTCTTTTTTCTTTTTTTTTTAAATTTTATTTTATATTTTATTTACATTTAAGATGCCATCCCCTTTCCCCATTTCCCCTCCCTAGAAAACCCCTGTCCCATGCCCCCCCCTTTCCTTTTTGCTTTTATACAATTTTTTAAAAAATGTTAATCAAAGGATTTATAAGTTTGGTAATGCGCAATTAGAAGCGTAACCCAATACCCAACCTAGATAAAAACTATCTTTGACTGGTGGAGACATGTGAACATCTGCCTCCATGCCCCCTCTCTCTTTCTCTCTCTCATCACCTAGCTTCTCCTCTCCTTCATCTTCTCTCTTTACTCCATCTCTTCCTCTCAGTACTCCTTCCCACTTAGCTCCTCCTACATATCACTCTTCCTGTTAAAGTAAAACTTTTCTCTCAAAATACAATTAGAGCATACTTATTCCTATATTGTACCAGTGAGGTACAAGATAATCCTAATACCCAGTCCATCATTTTGTTGACTAACCAGAACCTCTGTCATCTCTTCTAACTCAAACACTTACTTTTGATCCTTTTGCCTTTGTTTCAAAAGGTTATTATAATCACCTGTTGTTATGACCATCCTGTTATGTTCTGCTTCTATGACTCTGCGGATTTGCCTGTCCCTTTTGGAAACTCCCTACTCCTGCGCTATAAAAACCTTATCTTACCTACGTCCGATGCTGACTTCTTGAATATAGGGGAGGTAGTCATGTACATGAATTTTAAAAAAGGCTTGCTTTAGTAATTAATTGCTTTCTTTAACTAATCTTGTCATCGTGGTTTGGATTGGTTGTCTTTCTCCTTCAATCTTTGGGATTAACACACAGTGGTCAGCTTTAAAACAATACATACAAACAACAAAAATGGACTCAGCGTGCTGTATTGATCAAAAAGAGGCTATCAGTTTGAGAGTGAGAGGGGACATGGGTTGAGGAGCCGGATTGAAGAAAGGGAAGGGAGGAAATAATCTAGTTACATTTTAAGTAAAGAAATTTTTTAAAAATAAAAAATTTATAAAAGTCTACCTCACTGGAACATAATATTTAGGGCAACTAAATCTGCCTTCCTAGGCCATGGTCATTCTTATTTGGCTCCAGAAAAAATGGTCTTTTTTCCCTTTTGAGGTGAAGACTGTGTTTTTGAACAGACAAATCATTTGTTTCCTGGGAAAATAGGTTATTCTTCCAAAGGACAGTACATTTTTGAGTCATCAAAGGCTTCAGTTCATGAGATGGATGCCTTTTTATATGCAAAATAACCACTGCAGAGGCCTTCCTCTGAACTCCCAAACTTCTTCTGCTTTAAGCAGTCTAGGTCCAGGCTGTAGACAGCTAGATAAAAAACATCCCAAACAAAAACAAAACTTAAAATTCATTTGCTACCCATAGAAATTAGCATGCATGTACGTGTGTGTGCGTGTGTGTGCTCACACACACGCACACACACATACACACACAGTATACAAATGTATTGTGTAACATGTATGCAATTATTTGATGGTGTGTACAATATTATACGTAAGACGCTTAAAATATTCCTTTTACTCCCTCCACCCCCATTATGTCTGTGTGCACTGTGTGTTGCTCAGAGGCCAGAAGAGGGCACTGGATCCTCTGGAGCTGGGGGTCCACAGCTGTGAGCCAGTTGGCATGGCAAGTGCTCTTACCTGCTCAGTCATCTCTCCAGCATCATTTAGCAACTTCTTCACTGGGATTTTAATTTTCACTGTTTAAATTATAAATATTTCTGTGTATCACTGATTTTAGTGCTTGGTTGTGGTCAGGGGTGTAGGGGTGCACATGTGTCTGCACGTGAAGGTCAGAGGACAACCTCAGCTGCTCCTCAGGTACCTTCCCCTTTTTGATTGAAACCTGGTTCTCTTTGAATTTGGACTTCATCAAGTAAACTAGCTAAGCTTATCAGTGAGCCTGTAGGACCACCCTGTCTTGTCTCCAAGTCCCAGCTCACCACCAGTCAGACTGCAAGCATGCAGCTTTTTATTTGGTTTCTGGGGATCCCAACTCAGGTTCTCATAATTGTATGGCAAGCATAGGGCTCAGTGGTTAAGGACACTTGCTGCTCTTCCAGAGAACCCAAGTCTGGTTCCCAGCATCCAAGTCAGAGGGCCCACAACAGAATGTACCTTCAGCTCAGAAGGATATGATGCCCTTGTTTGGACTCTAAGGGCACACACACACACACACACACACACACACACACACACACACACTTCTCACACACACTTCTCACACACATACACTCCCACTTCTCTCTCACACACACACAGATACACTTTTCTCTCTCAAACACACACATACATGCACATACACGTCTCTTTCACACACACACACACACACACACACACACACACACACACACTATGTGTAAGAGAAAATTGATGGAAATAATTTGTGGTACTTGGCATGTATCTGCATGCACAAGATAAAATTACTTTTCCACCTTAAAAAAACCAAAACAAAAATAACAATACGTACTGGGAAGAGGTGGGTGAACTGAAAAGAATGTAGTCTCTGAAAAACCCTAAACATATTTTTAAGTTTTTGTTTTTATTTATGCTTCTTAGTTTTATAACAAGACCTAAAATTATGGTTTCCCACATACCATAAACAACTTCGCACTCTTCCTTCCTCTCCCCACCATGTGTTGGGCTAATGGCCAGTGGATGATTGTAAGTGTCACACTTTTAAATTTTTATCGTTAAATCAATTGGTGTAATACAGGGACACAGGTGCTGAAGCTGTCAGATGAGGGCTGCAGTGCTGGAACCACGGGTCTCTAAGTGGCTCAGCTCAGTCTGTCCCTGTGCTTGTCTGTAGTTAAGTCACCATATCACGGTGTGCGTTTTTGAGCCCCCAGAGAAAGACAGGGGCATCTGGGAAGAATTTCATGCATTTGTAAAGAAAAATTGACATTCACAGGCAAATGGATGGGCCTGGGAAACCATTATATTAAGAGAGATAGGCCAGCAATAGCATGACAAACACCACATTCTATTCTAGCATACAGGCTCTAACTTCAAAATTATTGGGGCTGGAGAGCTGGATCATTGGAGGCTCAATAGCGAGGACTGGTATTCAGTACCAATGTGGTGTGTGGTTTTGGGGAGACAATTGCTTATAACTCCAGCTCTAAGAGAGCTGATGCCCTCCTCTGACCTTTAAGGAATCCTGAACACACATATCTGTATATTCCCCCATAAATAAAATAAAATAAATATTAAGATATATATGTGTGTTAGTATGCATGTGTTTGTAGATCATGAAACTGGAAAAGGGAAGAGAGGTTGGGAAATAGAACATTACGTATAGGAAAAAGGAAGCTAGAGAAGGGGAAGAAAAGGGTCCAACTAGCTTTGGGGGTGGGGGTGGATGTTCTGAGAGTCTTTGGGGTGCAGAGCAAATGAGGATACAGAATAATGACTCACATGTATGATGATGCCACCACAAAACCCAGTATTTTGTACAGTAACATAAAAATTAATTTTAAAAAAGGCATCTTTTTATGTTTTGATACAGGGTCCCTTGTAACATAGGCTGGCCTCAGACTTGGTGTAGCTTGATTTCTTTCCTAGTGATGGAGTTAGAGGCATGTACCTCTGTGCTTAGTTTCTGAGGTGCTGGGGATGGAACCCAGATCTTGGTGTATACTCTGCCAAAACTCTCCCACTGAGCCCATCCACAGTTTAAGCCCATCCACAGCTTCAGAAGGAGCCAAGTTTGAATAAAGTTTCAGGTCTGTGAAGGGCTATGATGAAGCCCAATTTTTTTTGGGGGGGGGGGGAAGTAGACACACTGCTCTTGAATCTGATCTCCATGAGGGCCCTTTCCAGAAAAGATCCAAGAAAAAGAAGCAACTAAATTCTTGGAGAACTCTGATGCTCTGCCACACCTGTAACCATATTTCCCTGATTCGTTCGGGATGTTAAAGTCTCCAGTTCCTCAAAGGCAGATCAGATATTGGTGAGTACCATCTGTCATTGGGCTCTTACTTTGTTCTGCATCAAAATAGGGTATGGATTCAAGTCAAAATCACACCCTCAAATCTTTCCTGTAGTTTATAAAAGCACTCTACAAGCCAGTTTTCAAAAAAAAAAAAAAAGACTTCTGAAATGTTTGGAGTCACAGTAGCTACAGTGTAATGCGTAACTCGACCATCAAATGACTTAGAGGGGACATCTCTGGACACACAGACTTACATTAGCATGAAGATTGACATGCACAAATGGGTCCATGACACAGATTTTACTCAAGGCCTTTATAACAGGAAGATCGTTTGCTCTTTTTTCTCTTTCTGTGAATTTATGGGTACATGTGGATGGACAAGGCCAAGTCCTGCTATAACTCTTTGGGCATTACATCAGTTATTTTTTTCTGGTGTGTGGTTAAATTCCAGGACCAGGGAATCTCTGGGGAAAGAAGAGTTTATTTGAGCCTGTGGTTCCAACAGGGAGCATCCACAATAGTGGGTTAAGGCAGTACACAGCCTAAGTAGGAAGCCGAGAGATCACACCTTCAACTACAAACAGGAAGCAGAGAGAATAAGCTGGAAGTGGAGCAAAGCTACAGACTCTCAAAGGCCACTCCTGGTGACACACTTCCTCTCACAAGGCTGTGCCATCCCCCTATACATTACCTCCAATTAGGGACCAAGTGCTCCAATATTTGCACGTACAGGGAACATATGCCATTCAATCTGCCATAGGCGCCACCCACCTTGTTTTTGAGACAGTTGCTCATGGGTCTGGAACTCACTGAGTAGGTTCAGTTGGCTGGCCAGGGAGCCCTGTTGATCTTTGTCTCTCTATCTTCAGTGCTTGTGAGCCTATGTCCCCACACTCGACCTCCCTTCTCCCACACCCCTCAAGTGGATTCTGGGAGATCCTGTTTAGGCTTCTCTCCATGCTTACAAGCATTTCGCTTACTGGGCTGTCTCCCCGGACTTCTCTTGTCCTGTTTACTTCTCAGAGAAAGTGTGGGATGTGTCAAAGCCAATTTTACCCCATTCGTCATGTTGGCTTCTATAATTAGTGCAGGAGAAAGTCTTCCTTGTGGTAAATAACCCAATCAGGGGAATCCAGTGGAAACAATTTCTGGCCTGTGGAAGAGGCCGTGCACACTCAACAACATTTCTGTGTGTCAATTCTAGTTTCAGAGCATTATCTGATGAACTGGATGCTGTGAGGCTTTGTATCAGAGACACCTGAGCACTCCAGGAAGAAGTCACAAAGGAAATGAGATGCCTTCCAAGCACCGGTGCTTGGGTTGATGGCAGTCCTTTAGAAGGCCAGATTCCACCTTCCCAGACATTGTAGAAGCCTTTTTTTTTTTTTTTTTTTTAAATTTTTTTTTTTTTTTTTTTTTTTTTTTATTTTGTTCAAGGGTTCTGATTTCATCCTGGAGTCACGTCTGGAGACTCAGTTTCAGTTTTAATCACAATGCAGAATTATTATAAGTGTCAAAACATAATGCAGATGAAATACTTCCTTTTAAAAAATATGTTTTCTGGAGTTTGGGGAGATGGTTTAGTGGGTAAGAGTGCTTACTCTGTAAGATTGAGGACTTGTGTTCTAATCTTTAGAAGTCAAGTAAAAAACTGAGTATAGCCACATGCATACCTACAGCCCCTACACTGTGGGGAGTGGAGACAGGGGGATCATTGGGGCTTGTTGGCTATCAGCCTAGCTCCAGGTACTTGGAGAGACTCCACCTCAAGGACATATAGTGGAGACTGATAATAGAACTGTACCCATGCCATTCTCCTCTAGCCTGCATTCACACCCATGCACACATGTACATATGTATATACACACAAACACAAATAAATAAAGGAAAAAGGTTTTTTTCTAAGTCTAGGGAGATAACTCAGCTGGTAAAGTACTTGCCTTACAAGCATGAGAACCCAGCTTCAGTCCCTCAGAATCTATTTAAGAAAAGGTGAATGTGGTGGTATGTGCTTGTAATCCCAGTGCTTAGGAAGCAGAGACAGGTGGCTCTCTGGGACTTATTGGTGAATTCCACACAAGTAAGAGATCTCGTCTCAAAACAATAACAACAGCAACAACAACTCCACAAACAAACATAGTGCTGGGTTGTTCTTTGGCCTACACAGATTTCCCTATATCCATACAAATGTTAAGTGTGTGTGTGGTGTGTGTGTGTGTGTATGTGTGTGTGTGTATGTGTGCGTGTGCACACATACACAGTATTTTCTACTTATACTATGACTATTAGCTTATGAGTTCTTGGCACCAGGTAGGCAAGGAGTTGGATATGAGTAAACTGAAGTAGCTGCAGCTGTAACTTGGCAGCTGTGTCTTCTGATGGTCAGATGCTCCTCTGCTGTTAAATGTCGTTAAAGCATCACTTAGCTTGTTATCACTGTGTCAGAAGCTAAGATTCCGGGCTGCTTTCCTACACAAGTGCAAAATGATGGGTCTGCATCCTCAGAAAACCTGGTGTCACTGTAATACCACTTATGCTGTGCATGCTATTCCTACCGGTCTTTGTGAGTTCTTTTAGATGGTCCCTTAAAATCTGGGAGGGTAAAGACTATGTTAGTTACTTTTCTGTGGCTGTGATATAATAAAAACATGTGCACACACATACGACATAAGCAACTTAAGGGAGACAGGGTCGATTTGGGTTTGTGGTTGCAGAAGGCTAGGTGTTCATCACGGTAGGGAAGCATGGCAGAAGGGATAAGAAGACAGTGGGTCACCTCATCCACATCCAAGAAACTGCAAGAGAGAACAAGAAGTAGGGCAAAGCTATAAACCCCCAAGGCCTGGTCACAGTGGTTCACTTCTTCCACCAAGGTTTTACCTTCTAAAAGTCCCACAGCCTTCTCAAACAATGATACCAATGAGGGACCAGGTGTTCAAATACATGTGTCCCTATGGGGGGGGCACAATTTTTATTTGAACCATAACAAATGGTAACTTTTATATGTGACCTGTTTCATAAACATTTATAGAATTTTTTTTTTTAAGTTCACAATATAGACACCGTGCTGGTCCCTGTACTGGGGGAGACCACTCCAATCTCTCTTTGGCATGCATGTATTCCTTTTCTAAATAACCTTCTGCTTAAACTGTCTGTGTGTCTCAACTGAACTCTGTCCTTTAAGAACAGAAGAATGAAGAAATCATCATAACATGATCTAATGGGATGTAGTTTAGGAAATGGATTACCAAAATGGTAAAACTCTATTTAAGCCCTTGAACAATTACTGATAATTTAATGGAAATTGTCCCAGAGGTGATTGAACTGATAGAATTAGTGGCATCAGGTGTATGGAGAGGTGCACACAACACGATTCCTCCCGCTCCTAACTGCTTATCCTGTTCGGCACCAGGTTTCAGGAGGTGTTGGCGAGGCCATGTTGGGGATGCTTGAGGAATCTCCAGTTTTGTTTTTGTGGCTGGTGGGGCAGTTCTTTCCATTCTCTCTGTGTATTCCTCCATGGTACACTACAGGAGGGACTGAACTGCAGAAGTTTTATGGTGCAGAGAAGAACGTAATGGAAGTGGGAAGCACTCATTCATAACACAAATGTACACTGAGTGCTTCCTATAAAACACAGCACTAAAAGCTGGTTGTGCAGATGGGAGCATTAAGCAGGAAAGGAAATCAATGTGGAGAGAGTAGAGCTATTTAGAATAGAAGGCACAGGATGGCCTATGGATGTATTAGGAGAGATACTCTTAAGTGTGTCTCCTTCCACATCAGTGCTACCTGCTAGTCCTAACTAATGTCATATTTTCTTCAGACTCGGTGTCCCCATTCATCTGTTAAAGCCCTTCTGGCCTTTTATTGAATGTTCCTTCTTGCACCCATCTTAGAAACACAAGTCTGATAAAATGTTTGCCTTGTCTAAACTTCTCCATGGATTCTTGTTGCTTATAAGATGAAGACACAATTCTTTAAAAATTGAAAATTTTAATAAATCTTTGGGAGCCTTATATATACTATATATATATATATATTTGGTTTTTCGAGACAGGGTTTCTCTGTATAGCCCTGGCTGTCCTGGAACTCACTCTGTAGACCAGGCTAGCCTCGAACTCAGAAATCTGCCTGCCTCTGCCTCCCAAGTGCTGAGATTAAAGGCGTGTGCCACCACCGCCCGGCTCATATAATATATTTTGATCATACCCATCTCTCCTCTTTCCCCATATCCACCCCTCCTCTTTCCTCATATTTACCTGACCTCTTTCCCCATATTTACCCCTCTTCTTTTTCCATACCCACCCCTCCTTTTCCCCATATCCACCCCTCCTCCTCTTTCTCCATATTTACCCCTCCTCTTTCCCCATATTTACCCCTCCTATTTCCCCATATATATCCCTCTTCTCTCCCCATATCCACCCCTCCTCTTTCCCCTACTCCTTTCAGACCCACCTCTTCTATTTTTCCCCTTAATTTTATGCTTCTTTTAAAAAAATGACTCAGTGAATCTAGTCTGTGCTGTCTGTATGGTTATGAGGCCATTCACTGAAGCATGGTTAAACGACCATGGGTTATACGATTAAGAAAAGCCTTCTTCTAAGCATCCATCAGCTGTAAATAGCTCCTCATCTGGGAGTGGGACTGGAGATTCCTCTCCCTCTCCATGCTGGAATATCAATTGGCCTGATCTTGTGTGAGCAATCATGGCTGTTTTGAGTTCATGAGTTCAGTGGTCACATTATATCTAGAAGAGACTGTTTTTTTTCCCAGTTTCTGACCTCTGGCTATTGCAATCTTTCTACCCCCTTTCAGGGATGTTCTCTGAGGTTTGGAAGTATGTGTGTTACATAGATGTCCCATTTATAGACACTTCATAGATATTATTCTCTGCACTTTGACCAGGTATGAGTTTCTGTGTTATTTACCATTCATCACACAAAATCTTCTCTGATGAGGTCTAAGAGCTGCTCTTATACAGACATGTATACAGACATGTTTTAGAGGATCATTTGATGGCATGGAAGACAACATTCTTGAGCTGAGAAACCAGGCCATCCTGTTCTGTTCTTTTCTTTTTTCTTTTTTTTCTTATTTTATTTTATTTACATTTAAGATGCCACCCACTTTCCCCATTTCCCCTCCCTAGAAAACCCCTGTCCCATGCCCCCTCTTTCCTTTTTGCTTTTATACAATTTTTTAAAATGTTAATCAAAGGATTTATAAGTTTGGTAATGCTCAATCGGAAGCGTAACCCAATACCCAACCTAGATATAAAAACTATCTTTGACTGGTGGAGACATGTGAACATCTGCCTCCATGTTCTGTTCTTTTCAACCCCCACCTCCTCTCCCACCATTTCCTTCTGTGTTTCAGCTATATGCCTGTTCCTCTCTTTGTCCCTCTGGCCACTGTGCCTCTTCCTGAGATGAGGACTTAGTTTGGACTGTGCTTCCTATATTCACTTTCATACTTCCAGGACAAAAGACCACCATTTTTTCTTCTGCTCTGGGAGTCTTTCCTCGACACCCTTATGTAAGTCAAGTCCTCAGTTTTGCTGTTGATCTTTCCTTCCCTTACCCGTGATCTAATTTTCTATACTGAATTATAGTATCCAGTTATGATTCTTCTACTCTTTAAAATGTTAATCCTCTGACGCGAGTAACTCTGCCTGCCTTGAGTCCTTGTAGTGGTCCCAGAACCTGGGGGATAGTAATTCTTCAAAAACGCATGCTGAATAACATGGAAAGATGCTGGAAGTATGTATAACATGTAAGATCGGAAGGAAGAGTAGGTAGGGAAGGTGTGGAATGCTGACTTCTAAAAGTGACATGGTTATTTATGTTGAAATCACAGCCTCTGTGACCACCTTGCATAAGAGCTTCACAAGATCAGTCCTGTCAATCTTCTGTCCTGGAGTAGGGAGGGGTTCAGGATGTCCTTCCCTGTAGGAAGCCGCTGTTAACAGTGGCTATACGTTTGCATTTCCAAGATGGCGCTGGCCTCGTGTTTTCCCAGCAGTAAACAATTATCTGCGCAGCTGCTAGGCAGAAAGACCGCCAAGTCACTGGCCTATCCCGAGGTGTAATATTGGGTGGTGAGCGAACAGCCATTCATAAGTGAATACGTCACTCTAGGATGTATTTAAGCTAGGCCGCTTCCGGTTTCTTCCGTCTTTTCTGCTTTACCTATCAAGGAGTAAAGTCCTCGTTGCAGTATACCCGATTATCGCCTCCTGTCCTTATTCGCGGGCGAAAAGGGATTTGGGGGGCGCATGTTACACTTCCCTTTCTCAAGGATTTATAGATAAAGTTAATAATTGGTGGGAGAGAGAGAGATCCATTTTCTTTAGTGGTGTAGCCATGGGTAATGTCTCTGTGCTCCTGTAAATGAGGCCTCACTCATGTTCCTGTAATAATATAATTGAACTTATTGGTTCACTAAACCTGAAATCACCAACACTACCACAAAAAGACATGAAGGGAGGAGAAAGAGTTGGGAAGGTGGGGGAGTGGGGAGTGAGTATGAGTGGCAAAGGGAACGAGAGAGGATGATAAGGTAATTATGATGAAAATGCCTTATGTGGGTCTGGACAGATGGCTCATCAGTCAGAGCATTTGTAGCTCTTGAAGAGGACTTGAGCTTGGCTTCTAATATCCATATGTAGTGGCTCACAACTACCTATAATACCAATTCTAACACTCTGTTCTGGCCTTTGAGGGTACACACACACACACACACACACATGACACATACAAAGACAAACACACACACACATATATATTTCTAAATATATTATGTACATATATTAAAAATGTTATAATGAAACATCTTATATAATATTTGCTACCAATCCTAACACTCTGTTCTGGCCTCTGAGGGTACACACACACACACCACACACTCACAAAGACAAACACACACATACACACACACACACACACACACACACACACACACACACACACATATTTCTAAATATATTATGTGCATATATTAAAAATGTTATACTGAAACATTTTATATAATATTTGCTAATAAATCCTTTAAAACAAGGTCTGTAAATATGCATTTGTATATTTGTATATATGTATATACCAATACATGCATATACATATGTATATATATATGCATATACACACATTTTTGATATACATGTTTGTGTACACACACATGTACATGTGTGTACCATGCATGTGCATGTGCACGCGCACACACACACACACACACACACACACTAAGGCAAATGTTACTGTGAGATTGGGCCAGAGGAATTTTTTTCAATGCTTTGTTCTGACAGCTCATTGCATTAAAAGGTTATGAGGCCCCTCACCTATCTGACTGTGTCTACTTTTTTACTTCAGGTGAACTGTAATTTTATTTTCCAACTTTGAATCTTTATATTGTACCAGAGGTCACACTAACATGGCACTTCTTACATTTCTTTTATTAAAACAGCAAGAAATTCTGGATAGAAAAGGGTCTTTTTCTGTCAAAGTACACCATCTGGCTTAGATGTCATTCAGTTTTCCCTACAATCTAAGAAAATGCCCACAGTCAGTGAGACTTACTCAGGGACCCATCAACAGTCCTTTGACTTCCAAGCAGTCTTTCACTTTTAAAAACATACTCATAAATTATTTCTAATTAATTTTTAGATTTTAATATACTTTATAATAACAAAACTTGGCAGACAATTACAAAAAAGTCACAAAGCAAAATTAACCAGACCCAAACAACTATACCAGCCAATGAACTTCTATACAGTTAGAATAGGCATTTCAAACAGAAGATGTGGTGGTTCACATTAAAATTTATGCTTTCAGCATTAAGTAAGTATATTTTATACACTTATCTACCACTGACGCTCCAACTGCATGACAGAATTAGAACTAAAAAGACCAACTATCTTTATATCATCATTCATAACTCATATTCAAGACCAGAATGCAGTCCTTCCTCATCCCATAATATTTAGCCTCTCTTGCCTCCATTCTTCATGTTATACTATGTCTTGTGTGTAGCTGTTTATATATATTAACATATATATATATACATTATTATTATTGACTAGATTCTGTATATGAGATCAAACATGTAATTTTTTTCTGAGGTTGTGTAAATTCCTTTATTATTATACATCACAAGTCCACCAATTTTCCTGCAGTATTTTAAACTTTTTCTTTAGGACTATATTTCTCTAGGATTCCTGTATATCTATATAGCTACTATATTTCCATTATTCACTCATCCATTGATAGACAAATGGGTTGATTCCAATTCTTTGCTCTAGTGAATAAATCGTCAATAAACATGGGAGTTCAAACATTTCTATGGTAGAGTATAGAGTTTGCTAGGTATGAGAATTTCATATACACATACACAGTGTACTTTGATTCTATTCACCTCCCACTCCTCTGCCTAGCTCCTCTCAGAATCACACCACCCTGCCACCTCCTCACAACTTCATGTTCTCCTTTTTTATTGCTTTCCTTTTTTAACCCATTAACTTTAGTTTGGGCTGTCCATATACACAGCCATGTATGGGGGGCCATCTGGTGTAGCGTGCTCACCTTACTAGTGGTCACATAAAAAAATACTGACAGAAGTCATCAGCTGCCAATAGCATCTCAGCTAAGGGGAGGATTCTGGAGTCTCTCCTGGTTTTGTACTGGTCTTGTGCAAGCAACCATAGCCGCTACAAGTTCATAGTTCTAACAGTTCTGTCATGCCCAGGAGACGTTGTTTTGCCCATGTCCTCCCAACCTCTGGCTTCTAAAATCTTTCTGTCATTTCTTCCTTGGTCATCTCTGAGCCTTGGGGGGTGGGGGGAAGATGGCATGGAATAGATGTCCCATTTATGGCTGCAAGCTGTCCGTTTTCATTTGGTCTTATATATGTGACTTGTGACCAGCGTGATAATGTAGACTAAGCCTCATGTCTTGCAAGAGATGTAGCTACTACCCCACCCAGTGTGGGTATGTTTGTTAAGACAGACATCAACTGAACAAAACAGAAAGACTCACCCCAGAAGCAGATGTAAATAGCGATCTGGCGATTCATTTACAATGATAAGAATAAATCCAGGTTTTGAAGAGTCTGTGTTAGTTATCTTCTTGCTGCTGTGATAAAATAACCTGATAAGAGTAACTTGAGGAAAGGTTTGCTCCAATAGCCCATTATGATGGGGAAGTCACAGTGACAGGAGGTTGAGATGCCTGATCACATTGCATCTGTCATCAGAAAGCAGAAGACAGCAAATGCTGGTGATTAGCTCACTTTCTCTTTTTCCTTCAGTTCAGGATTCAACCTATGGATTGATCCTGCTCACAGTTCAGATGGGTCCTCCCACATCAGTTCATTTAATCAAGATACTCCTCTGTGGGCATGCCCAGAAGTCAGTCTCCCAAGTGATTCTGGATCCTGTCAAGTTGGCAATTAACGCTAATCATAACAATATTCTAGTAGACAGATTTTCACTTTGTAATTCCTTTGTGGAAGTGTGGTACAGTCACCTGGATTCTTGTTCTATTTTTCAATTTTTATTGATTCTTTGTGAATTTCACATTCTGTACCTCAGTCCTACTCATCTCCCTATCCCTTCATATTTGCACTTGGAACCTCTTTAAGAAGGAAACAAAAAAAAAATAGAAATAAAAATAAAAATAACAAAACCCCACCAACAAAAACACCTTGCCATAGAAACTGCGATGTGTTACAGTATGTCACACAGTATATCCTTTAGCCCAAATAGGTTGCAAATGTTCATTACAATGAATTACTGGTATAGTTTGAGGCCTCTTGCTTCTGCTACACTATCAATACTAGATCTTCACTGGGGCTCCTCTCTGATATCTGTTGTTGCCCTGTGTCACACACACAGAGAGAGATAATGCAGCTTCGGATCTACAGGACCAGCCCCTTCACACATTCCAGCAGTTCAAAGATGGGGTTCATGTTGGGGGTGGGTCAGCTCAAAGCCTGGATGGAAGCTGAGTTGCTGGTTCTTCTGCACCTGCGCCACAAAGGTCAACCCTTCCTCTTTGTTCAGGTGAGGGGAAGGGCTAGCTCTCCAGCTCTCACACCACCGGGACCAGATCTACTGTGCTGCTCAAGGAAGGTATAGCGCCTGCTCTCTTAAGTACTATAGCTGGTGAGTAGTCATCTGTATTCTTATACTTAAATGTTCAAAGCCAGAGGAAGATGGAGTTATGCCCAGATTTTTACATGGATGCAAGGGATCTGAGCTCAGGTCCTTTGCTTATGTACCAAGTGTTCTTTTTAAAAAAATTTTTTTATTGTATATTTTATTTATTTATGATACAGATGTCATTCTCTTTCGCCATTTCCCCTTCCTAGAACCCCTCTTCCTTTATGCTTTTATACCATTTTGATTACATGCATGTATTAAGGTCAGTTCTAGGTTGAGGGTCTAGCAATACAGTAGATGCAAATAGTCGAGGAACAAGCAATACAACAAGCACAAAAAGTCAAAGGGAAAGCAGGGCATAAAACCCAATTATGTGAAGACTCCAGTGATCACTGTTTCTAAAGGCTTATCAATATGACCAAAGTATCTGAGCCTACTTCCCTATCCTAGCCCAAGGTCATTTACATGTCTGAGGCCTACTTCCCAAGTGTTCTTACCTACTTAGTCTTCTCTCCAACTCCCCATTTGGAAATTTCAAACAGCATTCCTATTGCATTAGCTACATGTGTTTTGTTTGAAGGGATTACAGGGATCATTAGACCAAAGTATTAAAGACTTAAGTCTGAAAATGTTAAATACCTCTGTCCATATCATATATCATTAACCATTAAGACAGAACACATGGGAAAGTATGGAGCACATTCTAAGAAACTTTTTGAAAGCTTGGGGACTATGTATTCACATGTACGTGTGTTCAATATGTGTGATACTGTGATGGGCATGGCCAGGAGTTGACACTGAATATCTTCATCAGTTATTTTGTGAAACAGGCTCTCTTCTCAATGAACTTGGCTCACAGATTGGGCTAGGCAGCCTGTTCGGTGAGCTCCAAGCATCTGTCAGTCTCTTGCACTGGAACTATGGATGAAAGTCCCTTTTCCTGGCTTTTACATGGGTGCTAGTGATCACATCACTGATTCTTTTACGGTGCAGCAGGTACTTTACCCATTGAACTTTCTCTTGAATCCCTGGTCTTGTGGCCTTTGCTCTACCCCACAGGCATTTCCTGTTGCGTGTCAAGCAATGCACTAGCAAAAGAAGGCTAAGAGCAGCAAAGGGAACACAACCTCAGAAGCCTTGAAAGTTTATTTTAGTATTGTGTATGTATGTGTGTGTGTGAGTGTGTGTGTGTTTGTGTGTGTGTATGTATGTATGTATGTATTCTCATGAAAGTGGAGGTCAGAAAACGACTTGAAGGAGTCTATTTTCTCTTTTTACAGTGCAGATCCATGGTATGCAACTTAAGTTGCCAGGCTTGGTGGCAGGCACCTTTAACATAGAGTCCGAAATTGTCTTCAATTGGTGTTATGTGAGTCGCATAGTTTCATGCCTTTTCTAGACTTTGCTGTAAGTTATATCACACAAAGTCTCCAAGGCATGAGCTGATACCCATGAGCACCCCCAAACAGTTCCTGGTACTGGATAGTGGTAATGATTCACGTAGAGTGCTGAGAACTCAAATTTCCCAGCGGCTTCCTCTGCTCCCCTCTTCAAGCTTACGTAGTTGTTGCTTTCTCTTGTAAACCAATTCTTTTCAAAATGGAAGCTTGCAGATTCATACGTTTTTCAAGGTTTAACTTTGATTCCAAAAGAATTATGGTTTATTCTGATGAAGGAAACCTTAAACATAAAACTAATTGCAGACCGGATCTTGCAATATTCAGTGAAGTCCAAACTTCTAAATCATTCTCATGAATTATAGTAGGAATGAACAGAAGGGAAATGATGGGAGGGCAACGATGTATTTTGGTGACTTTTTACAAGAAAAATGTCTTATTCTTCACAATTGTGCTTCCTGTGGAAGGAGGACCAATCTCTTATGTGGGTGAAGCAACCAATCATAGCACATGATTGGAAGGGCAAAGGGACATTTCCACTAACCTTCAATCAGGAAACAGGCTCCTGATTGGTCTATTGCCGTATCTAAGCTTCCAAGTCTGATTGATGACTCTGGCTAAAGATAAGGATTTGCTATAAAAAAGTACAAATACTCTGCTTCAGAGATACTTTTTGTCTTCAGATACGGAAAAAAAAAGCCATACAATTTTAAATTAACCATTTCCAGAAGCACAGAATCGGGGAAATAGAGATTGCTGGCTAGTTAGTGTTACCAAACCAGTGAGTTCCATGTTCAGTGAACAATCCTGTCTCAAAAAACCAAAAACCAAAAACCAAAAACCAAAAACCAAAAACCAAAAACCAAAAACCAAAAACCAAAAAAAAAAAAAAAACGGGAAGAGATGTTGGAAAGATGGCTTAGGAGTTGAGATTATTTGCTGCTCTTGCAGAGGACCCATGATAAATTCTCACCAACACAGTGGGTGGCTCATCACTGCCTGTAACTCCAACTCCAGATCTTCTGGCCTTGAGGGCATCTGACTGCATGTGGCTTACACACATGCACACACACACACACACACACACACACACACACACACACACACACACACATACACACACACATCTAAAATAAGGTGAGTGTGGTAGATGGAGACACCTGATGACTTTTGGCCTCTACATACTTGTGCACACATGTACACACAGACGCCATGCACAGATGAAATATTTGCTTACATTGTAAACATTATAGTGCGATGTAATTTCATATTTATTGGCTTGAGCATAGAAGATATGGCTGAAAAAATGTCTTTTGCTGTGCATGGTTTGAACACTGGGCTCTTTGGCAGTGTTTGGAGTCTACAGAGTCCTAGCTTTTTATTTATTTCCACTGGGTTTGGAACTGAAGTTATCCGGGCAGCAATAGCCTTGGAGTATATTTTGTATTCCATCAAGAAACACAACATGTCCTTTCGGAACTTAATTGCGCAGCACAAAGCTAATTAGCTGTCCAAAGATGTGCTATTTAATTCACAATCCCACATTAATTTGTTCAACACAATGAGCTTATCTTCAGTATAAATGCCTCTGCCCTATGGCTTCTAGACCAGCTGTAATACACAGGAATGACTGATAACACCTTCCTCTAAATGTGGTGGTTGCTTTTCATTCTTTCTTCCTTTGGCCAAAATAAGAATGAATCACATGTCAATTGCAATAAAAGTTTCTTTTTACAAAGGTGTGTGTTAAGGAAAATTTGAATAAAATAGATGGCCACGAGACCACAGCCTCAAGTAGTGAATTAAGATGCTGTTAGAGGAAGTAGAGGTTTCTAATTCTTGTCCCACTCTTCTGGGACTGGGAGATGACATATTCTGAGTCTTCTCCAGTGGCATTTAACAGACATGACAAAGGCATATTTTATAACACATAAAATATAAATTATATGCGTATAATAATATGTCACATATAATTATATATAAAGTTTCCCATTATTGAGGAAAAATTATACATAATGTGTATGTGTAATTATATGTAATTATGTAATTCTCTAAAATAGAGGGACAGATTGCTGTTTTACTATCACTACTTAAGTGGTTGGACAACTAAGAAACTTCCTCAGGACCATGCAAACAGCAGAGAGAAGAGACAACATGAAGGATGAGAAAGGGCTGAGGAAGTGGCCTGGTATGTGAGAGAGCAAGTTGTGCAAGCATGAGGATATGAGTTTGAATCTCCAGTGCCCACATAAAAAGCCAGGCATGGCCCTGGAAGCCAGGGAAGCCACTGTGAAAAAGAAGTGGTTCTGAGAGGAAGGGTAGGGAATTAAAAAGGAAATCTGGAGGGGTTGAACATAATCACAATGAACTGTATGTACATGAAAAGGAAAAAATTAAAAATTCAAAAAGGAACGTAAGGTCAGCTATAGAGCTGAATGACTTTGATCCCAGGACTCTGGTCTTGGTCTACATAGCATATTCCAAAACAATTAAGGCTACCTAGTGAGATGGTGTCTCGAAAATTAAGAAAACATAAGGATGAAATTGATCTTTGAAGTCATCTGATTAGAACTTGAGGTTACTAAGTTATGTGAAATAAGCCGGACATACAAATACCACATACGCTCCAGAGTATACGGAAGCTGGAAAGGTTTTTAAAAGCTGGAATAGAATAGCATCATGATCACCAGTGGATAGATAGCAGGTAGGACGTAAAGAAGAGAGATGGAGGTCAGCTAAAAGGTTCCAAGAACAGTTAAAAGGCAAGAGTAGGTTCTGTGGTCCAATAGCATAAAAAGGTGACCACACTCTACCTTATAATAGTCTGTTATAAGAAGGGGACAGCTTAAAGTTTCAAGCATAAAGCATCAAGAAGATAGAATGTAGGTTAATTTAGGTAAAGGGTATGTATATATACATATACTGAAATATCACAATACACTCTGTAAATATGTATGGTTTTTGAAGGTAGTGTCAGAGCTACCCACCACCTAAGTCTCAGTTCAAGGCTTCTTTTCTACATAGTTGCTACACACAGTGCTATACTCTCAACCTCTTGAACTTTAGGCCTTATTCTTTCAGGATGTGAAATTCCTTCAGGATGTACGCATGTGTGACCATGCATGTGTGTATGTATGTACCAAATTTCAGGAGATGTTCTTGAATAAAATCGATAGGCTCATTTCAATAGCCTAGACCACTTTATAGATTTTTTTTTTTTTTTTTGGCAAAAAAATGCTAGCTGGGCCATTCATTAATGAACTTATCAGCACCTCATATGTAACAAGTGGGGGTCAAGTACCAAAGAACAGGTCCTCCATGAACCAACAAGGCCACACACTTGGCCAGGGAACCTGCCTGTGGCACTGCCTGCATCTTAATTCACAAGACCTTTGCTTAGTGATGTTACTGTTTAATTGGCAGATTTGGTGGACATTTCTTAGCTCTTTTTTTTTTTTTTTAAGTTGTCACTCATAACTGCATCGTAGGGTCTGGAGTCCTCAGCTTAATAATATCACCAGTCACTTATAGAATGGAATAACACTTTCAGCATGGTTCCTCTGTGGCCCCCCGGAGTAAGAGAAAGGTTAATAAGCCTGGGTCAGTGTGACCACCTCAAAGATGAGCCTAGATGGGTTGAATGTGCTTACATCGTGTTAGGCGTCAGAATTGAGGACTATACAAAAATGGAAGGTGATCTCTCAGAGGCTCTGCTCAAGAATCCATTAGTGGTTGTGGGTGGGGAGGTGCCTCAGCCTTTAAAGAGTATATACTGCTTCTGTCCAGGAACTGAGTGTGGGTCCTAGCACCCATGTCAGGTGTAACTCCAGCTTCAGGGCTTCTGATGCTCACTTCTGGCCTCTCTGGGACCTGAACATACACACATGCACGTACCCATACACATAATTGAAAATAAAATCTTAAGACATTAAAATAGATTTCTTAGGGGAAGTGGGGAAGATGGTTCAGTTGGTAGAGGACCTAACTTTGGGAAAAAAAAAAAAAAGGACCCAGGTCAATTCTCAGGATCCATGGTGTTAAAAAAAAAAAAAAAAGTCGAGCTCTTCCCTGAAGTTCCAGTGATGGTGGCTTGTGGGTAACGGGGGAGGCTGATACACATGAGCTTCTGGAAACTTACAGGACAGCTGGCCTAGGCTTACTGATGTTCAGGCCAAGAGAGAACTTGTTTCAAAGAAATGGTGGAAGAGGCCTGAGATAAAAAATATCCATGGTCGTCCTCTTCAGTCTACCTGCATGAACACATGCTCACTCACATATACCCCAAAATGTGTGCCTTCATAAACATGTCTTCATATGTACGTGAGCACACATATGTACAAGAGAATTAAAAAAAAATCTGTCTTCACTCTGCAACTATTATTTATTATTTTATTTACTTTTAAGACACCCTCTCATGTATTCCAGGCTGGCCCCAAACTTCCTATGTAGCAGAGGATGACCTTAAACTTCTTATCTTCCTGCCCCTACTTTCTGAGTGCCAGGATTAAAGGTATGTCCCTGTTATGCCCAGTTTAAGTGATGCTGAGGATTGAACACAGAAACTCCTGCATTTAAGTCTCCTGGGAGTGCCCTCACCAAACTGATGTGCATTCCCAGATGAACCTTCTCTTCAGCAGACACATTCTACAGAGCTGTTGTGTGCACTGGAAAGCAAGCTCTGGAGATTCTCCCCTAGGAACTAAATGCTCTACTCTTGAAGCCGTATGACTGTCCTGGGGTAAGCCCATAGTTTGCAGGGGCATTTGGCTTTCTCCTGCAAGAGATTCAGAGAAGGTCAGCATGTTCTGGTCTGAGGAGCAGAGCCAGGCTTACTTGGGTAGCAGCCATGGTACCTGCTGTACTTGGTGCTAAGCTGGTTTGCCATGGATGGCAAGTACCATCTATAGCCCAGTCTCCCTGTCTCTGAAAAGCGGTTAACAGTGTCCCAACTGTCACAGCTTTGCAGGCTCAGCTTGGTCATCATGAAACTACAGTGCTAGGAGAAGGCAGGCAAGTAGGGAATGCTACAACAAGCCAATGCTGCATTTCTTGGTAAGGCCAAGAGATAGGAGCTAGCATTCAAATTTAGATTGGCCAAACAGGCCTGGCTGTGGCCTCAGCCCATTAATCAGAGATTCGTGTTCAGATCAAATGAACAACAGAGCAGATAAAAGTTTACGACTGCCACCCACACTCCCCACCCTGGCTTTGAGTTTCATTAAAGAAAATCGTTTAATGAGTTTGGGGTCAGGTTTAGGGCAGAATTTCTGAAACTAGTCTAAGCATACTTCTGCCACCTGGTGCTCTGTCCCTGTCTTCCCCACTTCCTTTTGGGCACCAGGATGCTTTGGTTCCCTACCCTGTGATTTCTCTTGATTCTTACATCTGCCCACTGAAAACAGTGGGAACATTGCTGAGACTGAGAAGGGAAGGGCTCCCTATGCTTTCCTCTTTGTCTCCAAAGATCTGTTCTTGCCTTCAAGTGGCATTTAAAAAGGGCCCTGTAGCTAGTGTTGAAGAAAAGCAGCACCCCCAGTGTTGCCTGTGTTTGTTTTGTTCACCCGATAGCTTTGCCCAACACAAAGAGGGAAGTAGACCCTGGTCCTAGGAGTCTGACGGACTGTGCCTGAGGACCGCCACCCACCAGGCTCTACAATTGGCATGGAGAAGCTACAGAAGCCATCTGACAAGGGCCAGGAAGGATGAGGAACCACAGCAGGTCTCCACTGAGACCGGTGACTCTCTATTTTGGCTCCAGGACCACTTCCTGGAAGGTCAAGTATGAGAAGGTGGAGCTCAAGGAGTGGGTAAGGGCACTGAAAACTGCTCTATCTAGCTCTCCCGAGAGAGAAGACACTAGTGAGCTGGAGCCAGGCCCATTAGGGGCTATATTTGCGAAAAGTCTGGGGGGAGTCACAGTGTCTGATCCCTGTTGGGCCATCTGCCTTCCCCAAAGGAGGAAGAACTCTACCAGACCAGAGGGCGGTGCTGAAGGCCTGGCACCTGGAGAAGGAAGCGTCTGTCAACGGCCTTGCCTTGGGAAAGGTAGGGCCAGGATATCTCTGTGGGCAGAAGTAGGCTGGAGGGGCTGGGACTGGCGGAGCCACAAGAGCTGGTCTCCTCGGGAGTGAGTGCAGCATCAAGACTTGGTAAGTTCCTAGACCCCAAACACAGCCAAGCTGCTTGATGAGTCCACTCAGGGCCTTTCGGTCCTTACAAACTTGGAGTTGCTGATGGCAGGTTAGTGAGTAGAACCTTCAACACAGGCGGTTAGAGCATAGGGGTGGGCAGACCCCCAGCTCTGTCCTCTGCAGGGTTCCTGATAATCTGTTCTCATTGGTGGGCCTGTTGTAGGCCTCATGTGGCTTTCTGGGAAGTTCCTTCTTCTTCGCATCTGGGTAAGAGTTGTTGCTTCCTTCTGCCTCTAGGACAGGAAGGAAGGTCGGAAGTTGGGAAAAGAGAAACAAACTCTAATGGGACAAATGCAACCGAGTGGGACTGTGTGGTGCTTGCCGAGTCCAGTCGATCGCTCGCTCGGCAGTGCATCTTTCCTTTCCCTGGCCTCTGGAGTAAGTAGGTATCTTCTACTAATTTCACTATATCATAGGAGGCATTTTTTGACAAGGCAGAACCACAGAAGGCCTCAGATCCACTTTCAAAAAGAAGACCAGGAAAAAAGCTGGTAAGAATCGGACGGCTCTTTCAACCTTCTACTCTTCTCTTTGGCAAGCCTGATGGGTTTGGGACTAGTCCATCTCATCTTCTCTCATTTCAAACCCTGAGCATCTTCCCGGCAGCATACTAGAGCACTGGCGAGGACTTGGTCTCATGTCTGCACACAACAGAAATGGGACAGACAGGGAGGCCGGGTGTTTCTCTGGACACCCGCTTCCTGGTGGGGGAGTGAGCTTAAAAGGGCTTTTCTGAAGGCCAGAGGATCAGAATGCAACAGGCGGGCTGGCTGGCAGGCGGGCCCTTTCCCCCTCCTTTCCACTCCATCTTACAGTATATCGGGACATACCTGAGGGTAAGTCTGCTCTGTTTGATTTGGGCTTGGGTCCTGGATTCTGAACCAGAGATTGGAAGCCCACCGGAATATTTTTTGCCACTTTTTGATCAGTCCTGGTTCAGTCCTGGAGAGGAGTCTGTGGGGAAAGGCCGAGGACATCATGAAGAATCCCTCCCTCCCGGTGGGAGCACAGGAGGAGCAGCAGCTGTGAAGGACACCAGAAATGGCTAAATTCGGAGCAAAAGGGCCATCTCTCAGATCAAGAGGATCTGAGCTGAGACCTTTGAGGCAGTAGGAGTTACGGTTCTGTGGAATGGGAGCCTTGTGAAGAGTTGGTTGTGGGGTAGTTTGACAGGGTTTTGGGCTACCTTCTTCTGCCAGCCTCCTGAGCTCTAGGGTCCTGGGCTGGGAGCATAAATGTAAGATGAATCAGGGCTGAGCCTGGAAGGTCCTTCTGCTAGCTCTGCCAGATAACAGGTCCCAGGCGATCGCACCAACGGTCGCAGGTAAATATGCGCGTGCGCACACAGAGAGCCAGGCCTGTAGGACTCTGTGAGCGCGTGCACACCTTTTATCATTAACCCCTTCCTAAGATGTTTTGATATCTTCCTGCAAAGCAAAACTGTAGTCCAAAAACTTAGTTATTTTATGTGGATTAAATAAAGGTTAGTTCAAGCTTTTTTTTTTTTCATTTCAAATAGTTAAACATACATTTAAGGGCTTATTATATTCTTATTCGCAGAATAGGAATTGGTTGCAATATTTGGAATTACCTAATTTTATAACAGTATGAGAAATGCTAGCTTGCTCCCCGTGCAAGTTGCCCCTGTATTTTTTTTTTTAATTAAAAAAAATTTTTTTTTTTTGGTTTGGTTCGCTGTAAATTCGATATTTTATATAAACCAAACAAAACTCAGAACTTTTGCAAATAAAACCCAATGCTCAGCATTTGTGCTAACTGGGTGGGCGACAGACACATCACCACAGACAGTTAGGGCTGTGGTGATGGAACGCCGGTGTGAAGGGTGCTTTTCTGTGTCTAGCTGGCCTCAGCAATGCTCACAGAAGGGAATAATTGACAGCTGTTTAAAGTATGTGATTTGGTAGGTCATTTTTCACATTTTGTTGCATCAAATCCGTTTCTTCCTTTAATTTAACTCATATTCTTTCTGATTCTTGAAATCTGGACTCTGGGATTTTCTGGTTGTGCCTTCTGTTGTAATCTATAACCACAAACACAGGCTATGCTATGTTGGGTTCCTAGTATACTAAGGGCTTTGAACCTTTCTCTAGGAGATGTAGAGTTCTGTGAACTTGTTCTCCGTTGGTCTTTTATTCCTTTGGGAGGAAATACATTTTTAATTACTGTGGCTGCTCAAGTCTTGGTTTTCAGTGTATTTCTGTTTGCAAATATCTGATAGGTCTACTTAACTCATCAGAAAAGTAATTTACTGTAAGGATGTTGGCTACCATGGCTGGAAGGTCAATAATAAGGGACCAGAAAATGGTGGTGTCTCCCATTATGGATTTTTCACTAGCATGATCCTGGACACCTCATTACAGGGAATGCTGTGACCGGACACCAGAGGGATGCAGCCTAGTGCCAGGTGACCTGAGCCTTTGATTAGGGCTGCTCTGATTTGCATGGCCTTTATTTACATTGCTGTTATTAGCAGGGCAGAGACTGCAAAGGTGAAAAGGATGTGTATAGCTAATCTTTCTCTTTCCCAACATACCTGGTTTAAGGGTAAGCTCCTTTCTTTTCTGTCAGTCCCTTCTCTACTTTCTTAGTAGCTAGATAGTTACCTTATCATAAATGTTCAGGTTTGTTTGTTTATTTATTTATTTATTTTTTATTTGCCAATGGTCAACCCTCAAGAAGAGGGGTTTTCTGATTATTCAAGTTCATCTGAATAGTTCATGGTCTCTACTTTGAGGAAGACTGGCAGGAGTGAAAAACTAATGAGCGCTTCCAGGGCATGTGATGTAATTGAGTAGCATGGTGGGAATTTGAGCTAAACCCAACTTCCTCTCAGCTATGTCACCCAGAAAAGACTCCTGGGAATTATAAACCTCTGGCTAGAAACTGGCTAGAAACTAGTCAGATATGATTTCCAATTAATAAGGACTCCTATTGATCAGTAATTAATTGGATCTTTTGGATACACCACTGATTAATTTATAGTCACAATGACAATATCTACCAAGCTAACAAGTTCCTTGGTTATAAATGAATGATACAAGGGAGTAATATCTCTCTCTCTCTGTCTCTCTCTCTCTCTGTCTCTCTCTGTCTCTCTCTCTCAGAGAAATGAAAACGGTTGATAGCTTGGCCTTTCCTTTGCAGAATTAACATCAGTTAATCAACATTTAGGCAAAATTAGAGCAGGCTCTGAGTGCTAGAATTTGTTGATTAATTTTTTGTTCTTGCTGTTAATTGGCATTTTCAACAACAGAAATCTATTCAAATGACCATTTTCTGAGAACACTGGCCACATCAGAGTGTCTGTTGTTTCCTGGAAGTCAGAGCTGTGTTGTCTCCAGGATTAATGAGTAGGAGAAAAGGTCCCAAGAAAAGACCCTGCTGTGCTATCTGAGAATGGCCTCTGTGCCAGGGTTGTCAGTTGCCATGCACCTTTACATATGTGTTCTGAGCTGGTGCTTTCTCCCAATTCAGTGGCAGCTGGGGAATGTTTTTATATACCATATAAACTGTAGAAGCTGAGTGTTCTCTTCAACCTAGGCTTTGGAATTCTCAGTCCTGCAGGGGGAGAAAACACGGCAGAGAGTTAACCCTAGAGTCGAAGCCACCCACTGACCCATCTATCTTCAGATGATGGGTCTGTTTCTCATTACAGAGGACGTGGCCACTTATTGTTGTGGCCTTTGTAGTCCAAGCATCTAATGGGGACCACTGACAGACCAAAGTGCAATTACATCCAAGTCAAAGTTCATGTAATTGTTTTACAGAGTATGAATGAGGGATTATGTACAGGAGGCAGAGTGGCCCCCAAACAGCTGTGTATCCTACTAAATCCTACCCTTGTCTTAGTTGATCACATAATTGATTCCCCACCCCCACCGTTAGATAACTTTCCATTTCTTATTTATTCCAGGATTTCCCAAGATTACTTGCCCTTGTGGGGAGGAGATCCATTTGCACAACCTGAGTCTGCCTTCTTCTAGTCCCTAAGGTATGTGAATGGGTCCATTACAATTGCCATTTACCTGGTTACCACTGTATTTTCTTTTGATCTAGTTGCCATGGCTACTTGGGTAATGCCAAAGATGCCATCATGCTATATCTGGAGGAAATAGCTCCAAGCAACACATGCCAGTCTTTCACTTAGAGGCTGTGCTCAAGAAGAGGTCTATTGTTTGAGATAGCGTTACTTGGAGGCTGTGCAACAAAAATAAAAATGATAAATTTAGATCCTTGCTTGTATGACATGCCTATTGTCATATATTTGGTCACAGTAATGAAAAAATAAGGGGCTCTGAATGTAATGACCCTAAGAGTAGCTCAGTCCCAAACAGTAGACCCCTGCATCTACAGCTCTATGAGATGTCTCAAGCAATTCAGTGGATTGGATTTCTTCTCAACAGTAGCCTGCCAAGGAGGCATCACTTTCAGATCAAATCCCAGCACTAGATCAGAGACTATAAATTTCTCCAGTGGCCAGGACTATCAACGACTTGTTTTCCATGAGCAGTCATTGTGCTTCGGCAGGCCCTGTAGCTCTCCACTCAGTTTTCTTGATTCTCTGAGCATTTCTGTTCATTCTTCCAGAATGCTTTTTACTTCCTGACTCTTTTCACTTGCACAGCCATGGAAATAGTTCTGGAAATCCACAAACAATGTTTTGATGAAAAAAAAAATAATATGTCTTACTGTTTCATTTCCTGTTGCTGTGATAAAACTTCTTTACAAAAACATCTTAGGGGTGAAAGCTAGGGGCCGTGATGCAGACAGACAGCTCCCTGGAAGACAGACAGACAGACAGCAAAAGAGGCTCTGGGTGGAGCAGTCAGATTTTTCACTTGAACGGCTTCCTGATTCTTTCCCCTTACAAATCGGAGGGCATAATGGGGGAGGGATTTGTAAGGGTGGAACTGGGGGGAGAGGACAGAAGTGGGCTTCGATTGGGATGTAAAGTGAATAAATAAATTATTGAAAAACTAATAAGATAAAACTTGGTAATCTTTCCCTCTCCACGCTGTAGGAAAACCTTTGCCAGGACTATCCACCTTCCTCTATTCCTTGTGGGGGCAAAACCAAATCAGGTTTCCTTCCTTCGTATGGATTATGTAATTGCTGATGATAAGCCAAACCTACGAATTCTGGGGAAGAAAGAAAACCTATGTAAACTCCTAACATATAAAAGTTCAAATTTTTCTAGACAAACCTAGATTCCAGTTCTAGGCCCCTTTCCTATCTGAGGAGTCTGTCACTTTGTGTGTTTTGCATGAGTATGCACGTACAAGTTTCTGCTTTCAATAAAACCTGGCTGAATATCAGACCTTGCTTTTCCCTGTCTTTTAAATTCTTTAAATCAGCAGAAAAAAAAAAAAAAGAAAGAAAGAACCCA
This sequence comes from Arvicanthis niloticus, assembly GCF_011762505.2. Classification (NCBI taxonomy): domain Eukaryota; kingdom Metazoa; phylum Chordata; class Mammalia; order Rodentia; family Muridae; genus Arvicanthis; species Arvicanthis niloticus. The sequence goes on along the minus strand of NC_047667.1, from coordinate 14,590,897 downwards.
TTCCTGCAACCTTTGATAATATTACAATGATGGCATCGAAATGATTTATTTTGCCTTATAGTTAAAGGGTCCACCATGCTGAGAAAGTCAAAACAGCAGGAGGTTGAAGCAGCCAGTCACGTTGCATTGACTGTCAAGAAGCAGAGAGCCATGGATGCTGGTACCCAACTCACCGCCTCCTGTTTATCCAGTCCTGGATCTCTGCTTAGGGAATATTGCTGTCCACAGTGCACGGGTCTTCCCATTGGCCTGCCTGCCCAGAGACCCGTTTCTCAGCTAATTCTAGATCTCATCAAGTTAACAAGGGAGATTGGCAATCATATGTATAAAACACAATGTAGCAATAATCGTATTATTGTTTCTTTATGGAAACTAATGTCTGAGATAGAAGACATCTTTTGGATGGTGTTATTTGCTTCTGCCCTCAACTTACCCAAGTTCTTGGGTAGAGTTGAATTTTGAAGAGATGTTGGCGTTTCCAGAGATGCTGTTAAAAAATGAGGTTTACTTTAGTAGTCAAATACTTATGGATATTCTTTGTTTTTATATCAAAATGTAATAAGGGATAGTTTTCATAGATTAATTGCCGTATGAATTCTGAATTCAACAGTCTTTAAATGTTAAAGGCCACAAAGCTTATCAGTATTTTGCTGTTGCTCCTCTGTGGGCCAAGGAGTCAGTGGTGTTTCAGGATTTGATCCCTCCAAAGTTCAAATGGGAGCCAGTGAGTCTATTGGCTCTTTTACAGAGCACGGCTACTGAGCTGCTTACAGGATCATGCGTTGCTCCCCACTGCAGTATTCACGTAGCACACAGACGGTGGCTTTCCCTAGCAGCACAGATGGAGCTAAGCTCCACTTCAATTAACCGCCCTCAGGCCTAAGCAGTCTAGAGCCTCCTGGAATGAAGGCCTGTGCTATTGGAGCAACGTTGTACACAGTGGCTGAGAGGAGTGGCTGGGATCCCAGGCAAGGATCCCTCCAATGAATCTCTCATGCCGTCCTTCTCTGTGAGGAGGTCAGTAGCCAACTAGTTTGTTCCTGGTGGCCTCTTGGAACAGGCCAGCATGATGTGTGCTCAGAGGCCAGGTTTCTTCAGCAGGTGGTTTCATTCACGGCCAGCAGTCAAGTCTTCATGTGGTGAAAAAGTGACGATGACAATGGAAATGGTCCTGCCCTTGAAGCCTGTTCCAGAGGGCCCAGGGATCCCATGGGGTCTGTGGATTCCACTTTAAG
>NC_047667.1:14564662-14584662 GCF_011762505.2 Arvicanthis niloticus | reverse complement strand
TGTAGAATTGCTGCAAAGATTCTTCTCAAATCATCCGACTAGGTTGGTAAGTTTCAAGAGGGTGCTGTCCCCCACCATGTGTTTGGAGAAGAGTCAGCTTAAGGCTATTTATCCTAAGCCACCTCTTTGTAAAACTTGCAATGATCTTTCCATCAGAAAAGTTGTAAAAAGAACTACCAAGCCCTGTCTTTTTTGGGGGGTTGGTGGTCTGCCCTTGATGTGAGACCCACTTTGTTTCTACACAATTGCTGGAACCCCACTATGTATAACATGTTTGCACCCTGGATGTTTTCTACTTCCTGTTCCCTAAAAGGTCAGAGGCAGTTGAGCTTACAAACTTTGATCTCAAGCTTGTGGTGCATTTGCGTTACTTAGCTTCAGAACAATGTCAGATTTTTAAAAAGATTGAGTTTTATTTTTAAATCTTGTGTACATGTGAGGGGCTATAGACATGTGAGCGCAGATCCCTGCAAAGGGGCAAGAAGAGGGCACTGGGCCCCCTTGGAGCTGGAGTTACAGGTGGTTGTGAGCTGCTGGAGGTGGGTCCTGCCAATGGAACTCAGGCGGGAGAGTAAATGCTCTTAACCACTTTCCAGGTTTCCAGCTTCCTGGTGCTCCATTTTCTGACATACAAGTTTAAAACCATACACGGATATGAATGCAATTCTAGGTTTTATTTTATCTTCTGGAGAGCACCAGCTCCCGGCAGCACTCTGGAGGCTAGATTTGCTCATCTTAGCTTTCTTGGGTCTCATGCTGCATGCAGTCTTCTTGTCACCATTCTTGTCTGTGACTAGATCTGTCTTTTTCCTCTCATTTCCCCTTCTTTAGTTTGACATAGTCTTTGTGGACATCTGATCCTTCATTCCTCTTCCTATTCTTGTCCATTCTGAAATCTGGAGAAACAGGTCATCCTTTCCTTTGTTGGAACAAGGGAGTTGACCTGGCAGGGATAGACTCCTGGGTGGGTGGAGACGAGAGAGTTGGAGGCCGCATAGGCATGATAAATCTTAAGTAGCCTGCTGCACAGATAGTGCATTGGCAAGAAAGTGTGTCCAGTGGAAGGTACTTTTGACCTCTCCATATGCGTCAAGATGCTGAAGAAATTCAGCTTCTGCATCTGTGAAGTGGGCTTTAGTGAGGTTGAATGAGAAAGTTCAGGTGTGAAGTAAATGGCACTCCTGTTTTGGTCACTGTCTTCTTCCAGATCTCAATGGGTTCAATTGCTGGGAAGTGCAGGCATCAATGATACACGAAGTAAGCTTTAATGGACAACTCTACTTGACCTAGACTCACCTGGGGAGAGTATGGGTAAGTGTTATCTACATTGGGTTGCCCTGTGGACCAATTGTCTCAATTAAGTTAACTGACATAGAAAGCCCAGACTACTGTGAGGGACACTTTTCCCTGGGCAGGGAGTTGTGAGCTGTTTGAATGTGGAAACTGGCCTGCACATAAGCAAGCAGCTGTGCATGTGACTCATTCGTTTCGCTCTGCTCTTGACTGTAGATGTGATGTCACTAGCTATATGAAGCCTTTGCTGTGACTTCTCAAAAATGATAGGTCCTGGACTTCTCAGTTGGCTTTTGTCAGCTTATCTTACCAGAGCAACAGGAGTAAAAGTAGAACACAGGCAATCCTAGAAGTCTAGGCTGCCCTGTCAGTCCTTTTTCCTTCCCACTGACTATCGCTTGGCTTGTGTGTGTCTTCTTCCAAGATCCTGCAGCACACTCACTCACTGTGGACACCCTCCTTCCTCTGAACTCATTCTCAGCACATTAGAATTTCTCTGAGGCTGGTGGGATGGCTCAGTGAATAAGAGCCCCCTGCTGAGTAGTCAGGACACGAGTTTGAATCCTCATCACCCATATTTTAATAAGATGCCAGGCATGGCTACAGTGCAGTAGAGCTGTGTGCACGTCTACGGTGGAGCAGTGCAGTGTGCATGTCTACAGTGCAGCAGTGCAGTGTGCATGGCTACAGTGCAGTAGCACAATATGCATGGTTACCATGCAGCAGTGCAGTGTGCATGGCTACAGTGCAGCAGCACAGTGTGCATGGCTACAGTGCAGCAGTGCAGTGTGCATGGCTACAGTGCAGCAGTGCAGTGTGCATGGCTACAGTGCAGCAGCACAGTGTGCATGGCTACAGTGCAACAGCGCAGTGTGCATGACTATGGTACAGCAGCGCAGTGTGCATGACTATGGTACAGCAGCACAGTGTGCATGACTATGGTACAGCAGCACAGTGTGCATGGGTACCGTGCAGCAGCACTGTGTGCATGGCTGCAGTGCTGCAGTGCTATGGTTGTGGTTATGGAGGCTGGAGAATGGCTTTGCATTTGCTAGCTGCTAGCATAGCTCCAGGTTCAGTGAGAGAGCCTGTCTCAAGGGAATAGGGGGAGTGTGCTAGCTAGAGGAGGACACATGGTGTTCTCTGGGCTCTGCATGCATGGGTGCATACATTCTCACACATGTGCACACACACAGGATTTGTTCAATTCATACATTTAGGGCACATGAATACATGTGTAACACATGAATTATAAACCTAGCTAAGCTATCTGAAGACACCAGCAAAATTTTATTGTTTTGAATAAAGAGTAATTTGGTGCAAAGCATTCTTCTCCCTTGGCCAACATTTCTCAGCATTTTGTCAGCTCTCCTGAGCAAATAAAATGTCCAGACCCTACCTGCCACTGGTGGCATCAAGATAGTGCCTTCAAGATGTTTCTTGTGCCAGTAGTTATAGTGTACAACACAGTGCCCTTTCTTCTCAAAACAGTTATGAATATCTTGTTGCAATGTTATAATGTATATGAGATACCCATAATGCACAGAGAAGGTAGTTTGTGTACTTCCACCAATATTTTGTTAGCATGTGGCATTTTTCTCTTATGAAACTTTTTTATAATGTCATCTTCCAACTCTCAAAATGAATCCTCTTCATCTCAGTATTTACCCAGAGTCAATTCATAGACTTCTTTGAGAACTCTAGCCCTTATAGTCTACATAAAACTTCCCTTTTCAAAGGTTTTTATTAGAAGACAAACATGTGTATATGTGTGTCTCTATGTGGGGGTACAGACCCATGTACACAGTTGTCTGTAGAAGGACGAGGGTGCTAGAGCTGAAGTTACAGGTGATTGTTGTGAGGGATCCACCAGAGAAGACTATTCAGACATGGGTTCAAGACAATAGAAAGTCTTTCACTATCCGTTGGCAACTACACTGGGTGTCTGGGACCCTAGTGTTGTCCAGAGCCTTTCTCAGGGTGAGCTTTTAAGCACAAAACCACATCCTGGGTTGACACGCCTCAGGTAGCAAGAACAGTTAGCTAGAGGCAGACCTACAGAAACCAAGAAGTAAGGTTAGAATGTTTAAAGACTTTCCCCAAACTACAAACTTTGATGGACTAGGTCTTTTATTTTGCCATGTGGTGCAGTTTTTATGCTGAGTGCAGTGGCCTGAATGACCCTTCCATCATGGTGTCAGGTATGCTAAGGTCTGGGTGTCTGTGCCAGTTGTAAGCCATACCTATTTGGTTCTGGGAACCAAACTTAGGTCCTCTGGAAGAGAAGGATGGTGCTCTTAGTCGCTGAGCCATCTCTCCAGCCCCTGCATCAAATCTCCTGATCTTAGAGTGTTTTACAATTTTTATTTTTTATTTTTATATTGCTTTTTTTTTTTTTTTTTTTTTTTTTACCTCTTAAGGTAGACTGTCAAGTCTCTGAGTGAAAACTATACCTTCTCTCTCCCTCTCGGTGTTGGGCAAATTATAAGCTCCTGCACTAATGATACTAAGAGGTTGTATAAAACAACTCATGCTGTTTCTCTTGGTTTCTGGTGGTCGGTCTCTAACAATTCTTGGCTTGTGACTGTGTCCCTCCAATCTGCCTCTGTTACTACAAAACCTTCATCTTATGAGTATCTCTGGCTGTCTTCTATTCTTTGTGCAAGAATGTCAGCCATTGGCCCTGTAATCCATACTAATTCCTCATTTCGTGGTCACATTTCTTAAGTCTGCAAATACTCTTTTTCTAAACGGGGACATGTCCACTCTGAGAGTCCAAGTAGACATAGCAGTGAAGGCCTGGGTTGTACAGTAAGACACCTGTCTATCATAACTGACCAGACACCTTTTTCTTCACAGACCTAGTGACATAATGTCAGAACCAGCTTAGACATTGGTGGTTATTTATTTTTTCCTTAGAGTCCTCTAAAATGGAAACTACAAAATCATGCTGTGGGCCATTCTAAAATGATCCCATATACCATCTCTGTTTATTTATCAAATGGGAAGCTTGTGACCGAAGGCTAAATACACTGTCAAATATTATATATGTTTCCTTTCTGGCTATCTCAGAAGATTGACTCCAAAATGACCTGCATTGCCAGATGAGAATCTGACTTGGTGTTTGACTTGAGATGACAGTCATTTTTGAAACATTACTAGTCCATTGCTTTTATATATTATTTTGTATTTGGAATGATATTGTGTTTTTGGAAGACTGATAATTTTTGGAAATATTACTAATTTTCTTCTTGCATGAAAATATAACTACTGAGCATTCACAGAATCTCACTTTAATGATTGATATCTAATGTGAGTAAAATTGACATTGTTAGAGAATATGTTTGATTATCTAAAAAAATCTGAATTTTATGTATTATTTCTCTCTCCCTCTCTCCCTCTGACCTCACCCCCTCTCCCTCTATGTGTGTGTGTGTGTGTGTGTGCATGTGTGCCAGAGACAACGTCAGGTCTTTCTCAGGTGCCAGTCTACCTTGTTTTTGAGACAGGGTCACTCAGTGGCCTGGAACTCCTCAGTTAGATAAGTTGACCATACTGCCCCAGAGATCCTGCTGCCTCTGCCTCCCTACCCCTGGGATTACAACTATTGACCACTACTTTCAGCTAAGAACTCAGACCTTTATGCTAGTGCAAGAAGCACTAAACTCACTGAGGCATTCCGTAGCCAAGGATAACTGTATTTTTAGAGCAATATGATATGGTTCTTCAGAATCTTTGCTTGCCCCTCTGGATTATTTTTTTTTCTGAGCTCTGTGCTGTCTGGGAGATATACAAGGCTTATTCTATTCAGCCAGTACCAATCCTGTATGTGTTTTTTTCCCCTGAATTCAATAAAAACATGTTAGTACAATTGTAGATTCCTAAACAATTATGCAGAAGTCCTGTGTAACTTTACTCAGGTCCCCATAAATTAATGTACTGAGAAATTGGTACTACAATATCACAGCCAAGATTCTGATCTTCATATTGTCCAGTGACTTTGCTCAGACTTCAGCAGTTATTTATACTTCTGTGTGTTTATGTGTGTATATGTCTGTGTGTGTGTGTGTATGTCTGTCTCTGTGTGTGTATTCTGCTTTATTACATATGTAAGTTTGTGAATCTATCACCACAGCCAAAATAAAGAACAGCTCCACCACCACAAAGGCCTCTAGTATTGCTTTCTGCATGTACATATGTGTACCTGGAAGCAAGGGGTCAACACTGAGAGTCTATCTCAGTCACTCTTTACCCTTTATTTTATTAAGAAAATACTCACTAAAGGAACCTGGAGCTCACAAACAGGCTAGATTGACTGGCGAATGAGCTCTTGGAATCTAGCTATGTTCAACTTACTGGACAGAGATGCTCACCACTGTATCACCTATGTATTAGTCCTTGGATGGTGTCTTAGTTAGGATTTTGCTGCTGTGAACAGACACTATGACCAAGGCAACTCTTATAAGGATAACATTTAATTAAGGCTGGCTTACAAGTTCAGAGGTCCAGTCCATTATCATCAAGGTGGGAGCATGGCACTGTCCAGGCAGGCATGGTGCAGGCTAAGCTGAGAGTTCTACATCTTCATCTGAAGGCTGCTAGCAGAGTACTGATTTTCAGGCAGCTAGGATGACTGTCTTAAAGCCCACACCCACAGTGACACACCTACTCCAAGAAGGCCACACCTCCAAATAGTGTCATTTCCTGGCCCAAGCAAATACAAACCATCACAGATGGCATGTGCTTCACCTACTGAGACATCTCATCTCCCCATCTCCCTGCCTATGCATTTTGAACTTAGATTCTCTCTGCAAATCATTCTGAATCAACCTGTCCATGAAACCCTAGGATGTGTTCCCTGGGGCTCCAACTGCACAGTTATGTGATGTTACAAAGTCAAGCTGGGTGGTACTGGAGGAAGCCCATGACCTTGGTCTCCTTAGCTTCAGACAGTGACTAACTGAGCTAACTGGCCAGAGATAAGAACTTCATTTCAAATAACAAATTAATAGTTTCCCATAACTCCAATAATGCATGGCTGTGATCCCATGAAATTGCATCTCTGACAAACTGGCTGCACTAGAATTTACTCCATGTAAAATGATTGTGCTAATTACTTTCTCTTTATGCTTTTATAATCATCTCGCTGGCAATAACATTTGCAGTGTAGTCATGTGCTAATGAGGAAAGCTGTCCAAGCTCAAGCTGCAGGTCATTAGTAAATAGCTTCCAGGGTCAAAGGGCAATTTTCCCCTTATGCAGCTGGAGAAGCTGGTAGAGCATATGTGTTGTATTCTTGCCTTTGAAGCCTTAGGTGATAACAGGAGCTGGAGACTGATGAAAGAGAGTTGGCCAAGACTAGGCATTTTTATAAGCCCCTTGGCCTTTCCCTATAGATAAGGGTGTCAGATATACAGAATTTTCTTTTAGTTTTCCATGTCCTGTCTCATTTTCCCTTTTATTCCCCATGAGACAGGATAGAAAGACAAGAACATGGGAAGGAAAATGAACCCCCCCAGTTGGGGTCAGTTTGAAATGTCTACTAGCCGAGAGGCAAACATTCCAGCACAGTTAACATTTGCTGTGAAGGCTGTCCATATAAAATATTCCTTCCATATACAGGTATGTTAGGTTAACACAGAAATGAAACAGGCTTAAGGCTTGATATGCACAGCATTGACTTGTGAATCTCAAGCAAGATTATTAACTTTGCTCAAAGTGATTCCCTACTTTCCTCAATGTCTCCTATCCAGGCTCCCACCTTACTAATTGTAACCCAGCCTGGCCCCTCTGGAACTACTCTCAGGTTTCATTTAGATTCTTTTGGATTCTCTGAAGATACTAGCTTCAAAACTACCAAAATCCCATAGATGTCCACTGTAAAGACAATGAAGTCTACCTAAATCCTATATATGCCCACTGCAAAAGCAGTAAGGCCACCCAAATCCCATAGAAGACCACTGTAAAGACAATGAAGTATGACTCTTGAGAGAAGCCCACACCCATCATCTTGATGGGTCTTATTTTCTGTCCACTCTCTTCTTTAAGATCTGTATCACATTAGAGATGTCTTTTAGTGACCTCTAGCTCTGCTCCGTGTTGGGTCTTTCTGACATTATTTTTCTTGTTCTGGACTCTTAAGGATACTGTTTTACCTGTCAAAAGTCACTAAAAGATTCAGAGACCTTCTCAGGCTGCTGAGCGTGACAGTGGGATGCTATGCCTTTGTTCTGAGCCCACATTCACATCGTTCATACACATGCATTTGTGTGAGTGTTGGCGTGGGCTTGCTGGTTGAGGTCCTGTTATATCACCAGCACTGCTGCTGCAGACTGATGGACTTGTCCATACATTAGGTCACAACTTTTTTGGGCCATGATAATGAACCAGTGCTAGGAATGTCAGGAAGGCAGCTATTGACACAGAAACACAACTCTCATCCCGAGGAGATGGAGCCAAATCTGAGGACCATGGCTCAGGAACTGCGGGATGATTAGCTCGCGTGTGGTGGTGGGCGTGGGATCCTGTTGGGCTGTGTTGTGGGTCCCACTCTTCCGCCTTGAGCCTCTTCCACACAGAGCTGGGCGGGTGCTGGGCTGTGAGAAGCTGCGGGGGCGTCCCGTGCTGGGCGAGAACTCAGTCTGAAGTTCCACGGGGGAGAGCTCTTGGATGGGGACCCATGAACAAGAAGGCTTGCAGGGATCGACTGGTCTCAGACTCCTGGGCTCCCAGGTGCCTGCTGGAAGCCGCGGAAGAGTTGAGACTCAGGGCATGCAGGCTGGACCAGCCCGCAGCCCAGAGGGGCGAGAAGGACGAGAGGGACGAGAGGGACGAGAGGGACGAGAGGGACGAGAGGGACGAGAGGGACGAGAGGGACGAGAGGGACGAGAGGGACGAGAGGGACGAGAGGGACGAGAGGGACGAGAGGGACGAGAGGGACGAGAGGGACGAGAGCTCTGGTGGTGCCCTGGATGGTGAGACTCTTGGTTCATCACTTGCTTGGCTGGATCAAGTCTCGGCTCCGCTAGCTTGCTTGGATCGGCAGTCCCATGGCTGGAACTCAGAGAGATCCTCCAGGTTGGAAGTTAGACATGGCTGTGGCAACAGCGGCTCATCAGAGTCCTTCTCCTCAGGGCAGGACCTCCAAAGACACGAGGAAGTCTGTGGTTTTTACAGGCTTTATTTTCATGATGGATGGTAGTTGAATCTGGATGCACCCTGTGAAACTCAGGGCATACCTGAGTTAAATAGAGAGGGAGGAAGAAGGAGGATCTGGGGAAGAATGCTTAATTGGCTATGCCCTCTGGCCTTCAGGTATCTCATTAGTATGTAAATCTCTTGAGGCTGAGGTCTGTAGTCACACCCTCTACCTGTGCTGGGAGACTGAACCTCTCTTAGGGAGGGGCTGTATTGCCCTACGTGACAGAAAATTGTGGGTCAATGGCATGTCAGGAGCCTGGAGTCTGGGGATGTGGCCAAACACCTTTCGATGCCTTGTTGGGGTTTGGGGTTCGAGACCTGTGCCCCACCCGAAACCAAGCCATCACTTCATGGTCCCACAAGGAACAAAGATTTAAGTCTCACCATCGAAGAGGTCACATGAGATTTTTTAAGTTACAAAACAACAGAAAAACTCCTAAAGCCATAAACCAAGACATGTACCAAATGCATTGGTGCGAGCTGCAGGCAGGCAGGTCACAGCAAAATGGGAAAAACTGCTGTGGGCTCCAATGTTATGTGGTGGGGTTCTTAACGTTTGGATTTGTGAATGCTAATGATCTCTTAAGAACGAATTGGAAGATTTTGATAGTCATGGGATATTAGGCTAGTCACAAGTGTGGGCAGTGTATGCCTTTTAAGGAACTAAAAATAACTCAAGATAATTGGGCTCTCGTCTGAAACATTTTAGCTCTATTATCTTGAAGATCAGTCATTTGGCCCTTGTAGAATCTTTAACAAAGGTACAGCTTCTCTCTCCCCTACTTTCCCTTTTCTTTCCCCTCTCATTTTTTTTTTTTTTTCTTTTCGTTTGGGAACTTCAGTTTACACACAATCTCTGAAGCACCATTGCTAACCAATCCATTGGTCTTTGTGCCACATGTCAACCATCTTTCCACCCATCGATCCATCTGTCCATCCATCCATCCATCCATCCATCCATCCATCCATCCATCCATCCATGTCACAGATGAGAAGTTTACTACAATCCACTAAATCCCAAGTGTAGCCTTGTTATTCTGATGAACATGTGGTATTTTTTTGTAGTTTCAATAAAGACTCTTCTAGGAATAGAGCTATAAAGTAAATGCTAAGAAGATTCTATTTTTGCCATATTTTGGAGTTTAAGTTATTCAGCGTTTTTGAGAACTCACATCACAATGGCATTTATCCTTAAGAATTGTGAGTTGCTGACACAGCACATTTGTATCAGTTGGATGAATTTGGTACGGACACTTAGCACCAATTCTGAGCACAGGTGTTGATGGCTTCCTCTTATTCCTAGTTTAGTTGTTCTTAAATCTTGGGAATAAATATGATTATCATTCATACACATTTACTCTTACATATATTATTTTTTAGATTTACTTATATATATTTAAATTGTGTGTATGTATATGCCTGTGTGTATATATATATATGTGTGTGTGTCTATGTATACATATATATACACATATATACATATATATACACATATGCATATATAATATGAGATATGATATATAAGATATAAGATAAGATATAAGATATAAGATAAGATATAAAATATAAAATATAAAATAATATATAAAATATAAATGTCATGTGAGTGCAGTGATGAAAGGGCCAGAAGAGGGCATCAGATTCCCCCTGGAGCTGGAATTACAGGTGGATATGAGCTGTGTGATGTGCTTGGAATTGAGCTGAAATCAGCAAGAAGAGGCTACACTCTTAACCACAGAGTAATCTCTCCAGCCCCCCCACCATGTATTTTTATACATTTCTCCAAAGGTAAAGAAAAGACACATAGGTAACTTACATTGTCATTTAGGTATGTTGTCAGTGAGGTAAAATAGATGTAAACATATTTAAAATTAGAGGAGGTGCTGGATCTTATGGAAGCTGGAACACTGCCTTAGAGATTTATGTAAACCACAATTGAAATAATGTCCCCTCACTCCAGTCTTCTTTCTTGGTTTACTCTGACAGCTTATGTTGTCTCCTTCCGGCACATCTGAGTGTTGAGAACTTTTTGGATAAATGAAAGTATGATCCCACAACTAATGTGTGCTCTCTCTCTCTCTCTCTCTCTCTCTCTCTCTCTCTCCACCTCCCCTCCCTCATGTGTGTGTGTGTGTGTGTGTGTGCATGTGTGTGTGAAAGGTCAGCCTTGGATATTGTTCCTCAGGGTCTTTGTTTCTGAGACAAGGTCTCTAACCTCTTTCTACTCAGGGCTTTCTAATTTGGCTAGGCTGGCTGACCAGTGAGCTCTTGGGATCTGCTCATCTCTGCTTTCCCACATCTGGGGTTACAAATGTGCACTATTCATGGCTGGCTTTTTATTAATTTTAATGTGAGTTCTGGGGGTCAAACTCAAGTTCCTGTGCTTGTATAGCAAGCACTTTACTGACAGAAGCATCTCCCCAGCCTCATCTTCAGGTATTAATCCACAATATTATCCTGTATCAAATCATATTGTAATATAATTGGGTGGCTCTTTAATTTTGTGTAATATATACATAATTTTGTGTTATATATAAACATTTTCTTCTGAAAAAGTAGGTGTTTCCTTATAGACTATAGTGTCTTGAGGTTTCTTTTGCTGTGACTAAACACCACGACCAAACGATGAGTTGGAGAGGAAAGAGTTTATTCAGCTTACACTTACTTATACAGCACTGTTCATCACCAAAGGAAGCCAGGAAAGGAACTCACACAGGGCAGAAACCTGGAGGCAGGAGCCGATGGAGACGCCATGGAGGAGGTGCTGCTTACAGGCTTGCTCACCATGGCTCACTCAGCCTGCCTTCTATAGAACCCAGGACCACTATTCCAGAGGTTACCACCCATAATGGGCTTGGCCCTCCCCTATCAATCACTGATTGAGAAAATGTCTTACAGCTAGATCTCACAGAGGCATTTTCTCTACAGAGGAAGATGATTTTCTCTTTGATGTCTCAAGCTTGTGTCAAGTTGACAGAAAACCAGTCAGTACATCTTCTAAGGAAGGGTACGGATGTGGTTCAAATTCAGCCTTTAGAATGGCTGCCCATTTATTCTGTGCCATGGCATCTCCTCTTTACCCCATATGTTTATTATCCCAGATGTACACAATGGGTTATTATCAAGGTATATTCTCTAGTTTTCTTACCTCATAACTGTAGTCCTTGGATGTTCTGTATGATTGCAGTTACCTGCTTAAGCATAAACCTTGAGTGACAACATTTGAGAAAGAACCTCCCCGACAATTGCCTGAGCAGTAAGGTAGAATTTTATAATAATTAAATTATGAGCTAGTTTACCAATAGATATTAAACTCTTGGATGGCAGTTTTTATGCCTTCTGACTCTTGAGACCTGTTTCTAGCAAAATGTTGGTCATACAGTTGAGGCATGTTGTTTGAAGGTTCCCAAAATGGTAATATAAATACATTATTTCAGGATGCAGTGTTTGTGTGGGCAAGTCATCCTTGGACATAGAATGTGACAAATAGAGACTAAAATGAGGGCTAGAGAGATAGCTCAGTTGGTAAAGTGTTTGTCACACAAGGACCTGAGTTTGATTCTCAGAACCTATATAAAAAAGCTAGGCATAGTGGTATGTGCTTGTAAGTAGTTGTTGAAGAGTCATTGACAGAAGGATTCCTGACACTCACTGGATAGCCAGTACAGCCTAATTGATGAATTCTGGCCAGTGAGACACCTTGTCTCATATTCCATTTCCCTATGCTCTTCACTGTAGATGGGATGTGACCAGCTTCTCAAAGTTCCTGTATTGACTTGCCTATAGTGATGGACTGGGAGTTTGAATTGCGAGTGTAAATAAACCTCTTTCTCCTCTAACAGGTGTGTGTGTACATGTGTGTGTGTATCCTGATCCATATATATATGTATACACACACACCCCACACACATATATGCACACAACAGAAATGAAGCTAGTCTGAGTTCAAATTTCATCTTCACTACATGATGTGAGACTCATGTCTTTGCCTCAGTTTCTTTAGAAAAGCCTGAACAGTGGTAGATCATGGGCAGACTCTGAGATATATTAGTCATAGTTTCTACAATGCTATCTTGCTGTCTTCCTGGAAGTTTACACATAAACATTTCTTATTGTGACTGCTCTTGCAGGAAAGTAAGTGGAGATTCAGGTTTTGGGAGAGTGGCCAAGTGTTTGTTTGCTGCTAGCAAAGCATGAAGACTGGAGTTCTGATCCCCAGAACCCACATAATTTTTGAGTGGGCAGGGTGGCTGCTCTGCCATTTCAGGCTTAGAAGGCAATGGCAGGGGATCTTCAATGTATGCAAAACTAGATTATCAGTGATCTTTGAGTTTCAGAGATCTGACTCAGTGAATACGGTAGAAGAGTGATGGGGGATGTCTTCAACATTATCTTGGGGCCTCTGCATGCATGTGCATCTACATACATGCAAGATCTTTCTCATGTCCATATGCATATGCCACACACAGATGAAAAAATGGAAAAAGACAAAACCAAAACTAAGAAACAGAGAGGCGCCTTGAGACAAACAGAAGGTCATTGATCCTGGCTTGGGGCTTCTTCCTTCTTTTCATCTTATCTGTTGAGTGAGAAATGGTTTCTTGGGTAGGAAGAGGCTATATTTAACCACCAGCTTTCAACTTTCTTTCTTTGATGAGCTATGGACATTTTGTCAACCTTTTCCACATCCACTCAGCTTCATTTCTGATGTGAGCGATTACTCTGTCAAGCGTGTTGAGAACTGAACTAGTCTTTTCTTTCTTCTCTAGCCACACAGAATTTCCTCTTATTTTACAAGAATGAAGTGACCTTAATTTGCAGAGGTTTTCATAGCTATTTGAGCCCAAGGCTTCTTTATGCACCCTCTCTTGTACTGTGTGGCTGTTATTTGAGAATTCTGATGGCACATTCGATGTGTTATGACCTCAGTGCTTCAGACTTCTTGCCAATTGCGGTTGGAAAATAAGGTGCAATGTCACTGTAGGTGTCCTTTAATGGGAAGTCTCATTCTTGGGCCAGTTTTATTGGTGCTGTGCTCTGTAACTTTTTGGTCTTCCTTCCTTTCTTTCTTCCTTCATTGTTTGCTTTCTTCCTTCCTTCCTTCTCATGTGTATGTATGTGACATACATTCATGTGATATATGTATATGTGGGTGAGCTTTTACAAACAGAGGCCAGAGGAGGACACTGTATACCACCCTATAGGGACAGTTATGTGGGAGCCTGAGTCAGGCAGATCACAAATTTAAGGACTTCCTGGAGTACAAAGTCAGTTCAGGATCAGTCTGGGTAAATTAATGAGACACCATCTCAAAACATGAGACAGGCCATCTCAAGGAACCTGATGTGCCCTGATTGGGCTAGGCTATCTGATTAACTGCCCCAGACATCTATCCCTCTCCACCTTCCTATTGCTGGGATTACGAGAGTATGCTGTGATGCCTGGAACATTCAATATGGGGTTTGAGGGTGTAAGGTACTTATACTTGTATGACAAGCACTTTACTGACCTTGAGACTCTCTTTTTCATTTTTTCTTTTCTCTTTCTTTTGTCATTTGTCCTTCCTTCCTTCCTTCTGTTCATTCTTTCTTTCCTTTCTTTCTTTTTTTGTCCCTAAAGATGAGTTTAGGATATCTTACAACATAGACCCAGGAAGACAAATATGATTTGTGCCTTGTCCAGTTGTCATTAGAGAAGCTTCTTTTGGCAGCAGGTAGGAGCAGATGCAGAGACCCATAGCCAGACATTATGGGGTGGGGAGAGAGAGAGAGAGAGAGAGAGAGAGAGAGAGAGAGAGAGAGAGAGAGTAAAATGGAGGTCTGTATTAGGTTCTTCCCCTCAGAACTTCAAAGAGCCTGTGGAAGACAGGACAGAAGAATTCTAGAAGACAGAGTAGATGGAGGACATCAGGAGAACATGGTCCACTGAATCAACTAAGCAGGGTACATACGGGCTCACAGAGATTAAAGCTGGAAGCATGGGGCCTACATGGGTCTCCACCAGGTTCTCTGCATGTATGTTGCAGTTGTTGGCTTGGAGTCTTTTGCAGGACTGCTAACTGTGGGAACAGGTGTGTCTCTGACTCATCTGTCTGAGTTTGTGGTTTCTTTTCTCTTGTGTGAGGGCTCTTGCATAGCCTTATTGTATTTTGTTTTGTTGCGTTTGGCTGTTGTGTCTTGGAGGCCTTCTCTCTTCTGATGTGAGATGGAGGGGGAGTGGATTTGGGGAAGAGGGTTGGTAGTGGGGATATGGGAAGAATGGAGAGGAAAAACTGTGCTTAGGGCATATTGTATGAGGGAAGAATATATTTTCAATTAAAAATATAAAATTAAAAAATATCTTGCTACCCAAGATAATGGAGAGGAAAAACTGTGCTTAGGGCATATTGTATGAGGGAAGAATATATTTTCAATTAAAAATATAAAATTAAAAAATATCTTGCTACCCAGTCTAGGCTGGGCTTGACTTATAGCGAATACATGAATATCAGCAGTTACTTGTAAACATCTAAACCAAACTCCTAGCAATGCTTTTTTCATGCTTTGCACACTCAGAAGGATTTAGAAGGGACTTTGATTGGCTTTTATGTTTTATCAGAATAACCACTGGGAGATGATGCATAAATAGAAATGAGGAACCATGGGGATTCAGATGAAACAGGAAATGAGAGATGGTCAGGAAACATTTCATGAAAGACATGTTTTTTGTTGTTGTTGTTTTTTGTCTTTTGTTTTTGTTTGTTTGTTTTTGAATAATAAGTGCAACTTAAATAGATGGAACCTAAGAAATCTTTCCAAATGCCAGATCTTACAGACCATAAAGTGTAGGTGTTGGTGAGGTGAAGAGATGGCTCAGAGTATTTGCTGATCTGGCAAAGGCCTAGGGCTCAGTTTCCAGCACCCACATCCGGCTGCTCACAATCGCCTGTAACACCAGTTCCAGTGGCTCTGACACCCTCTTCTGGCCTCCACAGATTACTCCAGACATGTACATACAGAGACGCAGGTACACACACATACTTCTTAAAGAATGTGCCACTGGGAACCATAAAAAAATGGTTTGGTTTAATTGTGAGTTTCAACCATGGGACTTCTGCCAGGTTTAAATGTTAACTGGTCACAACTTAGAGTATTCTGGGGAGTGAATCTTCATTGAGATATTATCTAGATTAGGTTGGGCTATGTGCATGGCTGTGGGGGGAATATTTTGGCTGTTAACTGACTCAATCCACTGTGGATAGTAGCACCATTCCTGGAACTGTATAAGAATGAAGACAGCAAGATGATCAAGCAAGCAGGCAGCATGGGCTCATTTTTTTTTTTTTTTCTGTTTTTGACTGTGAATATAATTTATTGGATCCCTGCCTTTGACTTCCTCCTCAATGATTTACTCCATCCTTGAACTGTAAGCCATGCAATTCTTTTCTTCTCTAAGCTGCCTTTTGTGGGGTAGGGAGCTCGGCTGGGTATTTGACCACAGAAACAGAAGCAGAACTAAAACAAGAATCACAGGGATAACCTTTGGAGAGCTAATCTGGGGTTACATTAAGGTTTTTTGAGGACAGCATGCTCTAATGAAAAGACACAGGTTCAGTATTGTGACTTTATTCCTCAGAATAAATTTGTAGGACATCTTTTAATCTTTGTTTTAATTTCTGTCAAGTAGAATACTTTGCAAGGTTGTACTTAGAACAAGAGTGATGTCAATGGTGAGCAGTATCACTTGTTGAGCACTGAAGCATCTGTACCTGGAAGGTGCTGGTGCTCAATACAAGTGGTCATTTGTTGTTTAATTATTATTGTAACTACAACCATACTGGAGGATGAGGAAACTATTGTGCATGCATTGTTGTTTGATGTCACCGAAACATGTTTATAACATGATTGAAGCATCAGCTATAATGAGTCAAAACAGATGGAGAACTTGGCAAGATTTGACTTGAAAAAGATCAAATGCTTCTCATCTTAGTTCATGTGACCCTGAACTTGAACACTGCCCTAGTTAAAGCTAACTTGATACAGCTTAGAGTCACAAGTAGCCATAGAGAGGCAGTCTCAATTGAGGAATTACCTACATTAGATTGGCTGTGGGTATGTCTATGGGGAATTGTTTTGATTGTTAATTAATGTAGGAGGGCCCAGTCTACTGTGGGTGGTACCATCCCCTAGACAGGTAGTTCTGGATTATGTAAGAAAGCTACCTTAAGATTGAGCCTGTAAATGAACCTGAGAATGAGCCAGCAAGCAACATTTCTTTGTGGTTTTTGTTTCAGATGCCTGCGTTGAGTTCCTTCCCTGACTTCCCTCAATGCCAAAATGTGATCTGGAAGTAAAAGCCAAATAAGCCTTTCTTCCCCATCTCTTTTGGTCAGAGGGGTTCACCACAGCCACAGGAACAATAGAATCAGCAGTGCTATTGTGGTTGCATGTGAAATGTCTCCACAGGCTTGTGTGTTTTTAATGCTTGGTCTCCAGTTAGTGGCACTGTTTGGAAAGTTTGCAGAACTTTTAGAAAGTGGAGCTTTGATACAGGAGGTGGGTCATTAAGACCATGCATTGAGGTTTTGTATAGCCTAGCTCTATTTCTCTTTCTCTCTCTGATTCTGACCGTGAATATAACATAACTAGCTACTCTCTCCTTTCTACTATAGTACCTTCTCTGTGGAGACCAAGAAGGCACACTATAAGTAGTTATTAACTTTTTCTTCTTTAAAGTACTTCTTGTCAGGCATTTTCTTGCAGTCATGAGAAGTAATCACTACACAGAGCTTCTGATTCCATTTATTTCTCTCCACTCAGAAATCCTATCTCTGAGCATCTTCTAGGGCACTAAGTCTGCATCTTAAGCAGTTCCCTCTTTTGCTTTTCTTATTGACTTCAAAACCTACTAGTTTTTATTGTTTTCTTTTTTCCATATGCACACACACACACACACACACACACATGCACACACAGTCTGTTTCTTTATTTTAAATTCTTTTATTTATTTAGTTCATCAACTGGCCTGTCTGTAGCAGAACAACTGAAGTTGAGTTCCATTTTTCTGGAAGGATGATGATCCTTCCAAATCAGTACTTGAAGCAGCACCTCTGGATGTTCTTCCCATCATAGGCGGATGCTGACTAACCCCCTTTGCCTGTAACCTGTTCATTCTTTACACACCATGTCACTCGGGCACAGAAAACAGCCTCACGATGTGGATTTTAGCAGAAAACTAAAAAACAGAGGCAGAAAGCATCTGGCACAGTTAGAAAGATTGGAAGCCCAGATGTAAACTCAAGGCTTCTGGTTAGAAAGCTGCTCAATTACTCCATTTATGTAAGGTTCAGTTGCTATTTCCCCCCAAATCCCCCTTATTTTTGTACCTTCTGAAGATATTGTACCAGAAATCCTTCAATATGATCATTAAAGAAATGGGTGTTCATAATATCTCTCTTTCTCTTGTACATCTCTCATTGATTCAAATATAATTCATGTACTATTTATTATTGTTGTTGTTGTTATTTTGATATATAGTCTTATGTATCTCAGGCTGCCCTTAAACTCATTATGTAGTCAAGAATGATTTGATCTTTTGATCCTCCTGCCTCCACCCCTCCAGGCATGTATCACTACATCTAGTTCTTGGTGCAAGCTAGGCAAGTACTCTACCAATTTCCCTACATCCCTAGCATTTATAGAGCGTCATAGAAGTCATGATCTAATTGAAGCACTCCGAGACATCAGTATATAGAATAATTGAATTCAAATACACAGGTGCGTGCTTAATTATCTAGTGTGACTCAAGTGTGTTAGCACTGAGCAGGGAGAGCCCACTGTGGCTTTGGACTTAAGTGGGCACTCACTGTTGGGCTTCCCTGATCTCGGCCTTGAAGAGCGGGTGGGATGGAACGGTACAGAAAGGGAGGGTGGTTAGCAGGAATTAAGTTGCAACCAAGGCTGAATGGATGATGCCAGGAGTTTTTGCAGAGAAAGCTTGAGGATTGTTTACTTCTTCAGCATGCAGATTTCCTCGTGGAAGCAATTCCTTTGATGTCACTTCTCACCATACAATAAGATACCAACAAGATTCCCAGAGTATAGATCCAGAAATGATAGAAACAGAGCTCAGAAAGACAGAGCAGCTGTGGAAACCATTCTTCACAGAAGGGCAAAAACCTTCCTGCTTTCCCCTACACTATGAAGGCTGAAGCGCTGTTTATGGCCCACTTCCCTTTTGTGTTGCCGGGAGATTCTGCAAGTGAGCATCAATTCTTCCTTGCCATGACCTGCCTCTGCCTCAGGCTGTATTTGCTCATAATGGTGACTTTCTGCTTAAAGAACAGACTGATCTAATTTTTTATTTTTTGAGGCCGATTACTATGTATGTCAAATCTTCCAGTTTCCTGGCTCTGTTTTCTTTTTCTGGGGTGAGAGAACTGTGGCTTTCCTGTAGTGACTTTTTTTTTTTTTTTTTTTTTGTTACTGTGACAAAATACGGCGAAAGGCATCTTAAGAGAGAAAGAATTCATCTTGGCTCACAGTTTTAGGGTACAGTCCATGGTGGTTGGAAAGGGCAGCAAGAGAGCAAGGCGTCTCTCCTCATCTGCTTTTCAAATGTGCGCCATATGTATGTATGTATGCCGATGACAGTGTGTGTGTGTGGTGTGTGAGTGTTGTGTGTGTGTTGTGTGTGTGTGGTATGTGTGTTCTGTGTGTGGTATGCTGTGTGTACAGTATGCGTATGTATTTGTATGAGTGGTGTGTGTGTCCTGTGGTATGTGTGTGGTGAGGTATGTGTAGTGTGGTGTGTATGTGGTGCATGTGTATGTGGTATGTGGTATGTGTGTCCACAATGTGCGTATGTGTGTGTTTGTGTGTAAGTCAGAGGAAACCTTGTGGGCTTTGTCTTCTTTTTCCACAATGTGTGTTGGACTGAACTCCAATTGCCAGTCTTGGCTTCAAGTGCCTTTACCCACTACATCATCTTGGCAACAAGTTTAGTCTAAATTAATTAAAGTTTTAAGTAATTTCATATATGCATGCAGTATATTGCCTTCACATTTACCCTCTCTGTCTCATTGCCCTTACCCACTCATTCCAACCCTCTTCTTTTCCCAACCTTTACTCCTTGTCATATGCTAACTATTTGAAGGTGTGGTCATTGTGATGCTCAGCTTAAATTGTCAATTTGATACAACCTAGAATCATTTGGAGAGAGAGAGAGAGAGAGAGAGAGAGAGAGAGAGAGAGAGAGAGAGAGAGAATGAATCAGTGAGGGATTGTCTGCATTGGGTTGTCCAGTTGGAGACTGTCTTAAGTTAATTAATGTCCAGCCCACTGTGGGAAACACCATTCCCTAGACAGTGGGTCCTGAACTGTTTGAGTGGAGAGACTGAGCTGAGCAAAAGCAAGCAAGTGATCCTCTATGCATTCCTTTCTCTCTACTTGTGACTGTGGATGCGATGTGACTAGCTGTTTGAAGTTTCTGGTTGACTTCTCTACAATGATGGACTGAAACCTGGAACT